>NW_024081478.1:350152-471009 GCF_003009895.1 Hyaena hyaena | reverse complement strand
CCCTTCTTCTCCCCCTTGATCCTCTGTTAAGTTCCTCCTAATCCTCCTATACGTGCAAACATATGATATTTGTCCTTCTCTGCCTGACTTATTTCACTCAGCATAACACCCTCTAGGTCCATCCATGTTGCTACACATGGCCAGATTTCATTGTTTCTCATTGCCATGTAGTATTCCATGGTATAGAGAAACCACATCTTCTTGATCCATTCGTCCGTTGATGGACACTTAGGCGCTTTCCATGTTTTGGCTCTTGTTGAGAGTGCTGCTATGAACATTGGGGTACATGTGCTCCTATGTCTCAGCATTTCTATATCCCTTGGGTAAATTCCTAGCAGTGCTATTGCTGGGTCATAGGGGAGTTCTATTGTTAGTTTTTTGAGGAACCTCCACACTGTTTTCCAGAGGGGCTGTACCAGGTTACATTCCCACCAACAGTGTAAGAGGGTGCCCGTTTCTCCACATCCTCGCGAGCATCTTGTGTTCTCTGATTTGCTCATTTTAGCCACTCTGACTGGTGTGAGGTGGTATCTCAGTGTCGTTTTGATTTGTATTTCCCTGATGAGGAGGGATGCTGAGCATCGTTTCATGTGTTTGTTGGCCATGATTCATCTTTTTTGTAGCAACTACTTCTTGTTTAGAACTGCTCCTGTGTCCTTTACCCTTTGGTCCAAGAACAGCAGGAAAAAGTTGGTCAGTATTTACTACTTCTTTAAAATTGGTGAAACCATTCATTTTGTTTTGTTGTCATTTACTTAACTGGTCAGCTGTCATCTTTCTCTTGCTGATAAAGCTTATAAAAGAATATGAAACAATACTTATTATGACACTGTGGCAAAATGGAAGGATATAGCTTATTGTCTTTGAATGACTTCGTTCACAGGCTTCTGGATTTTGAATGTTGTGTACATCTATTTGTACTGTGTGATTTGTCCTGACTCTCTGAAGGCTCTCTATTAGTTGGAAATTTGCATGGCTGAGGTAGAGTTGCAGTTTATTAACAAGGACCATAGCAAAGCCAACTGACTGTATTCTTACTACCCATTTCTAATAAGCTAAGATACATATCCCTATGTGTGATATTAGTAAACTGTAAATCAGGTTCAAGAATCAACCTGCATTCCCTCAAAAAAAATTTTTTTTTAAGTGGATCAGGAACTCAGGGAGCACACTGCATACCTCTAAACTAATGAGGATAAAGGACGCTAGATTCATGATTGCCTTTCTGGAAATGGTTTAATACATTTTAAACAAAATGTACTTTGATTCAAGGCTAATGTATTAGTTGTTCTAGAAGGTTTAAATGGGATTTTCTGCTTTAATTATGTGTTACCTATTCACTATAAAATGAAATAAACATTATTTAGAGTAGAATCTACCTACTAGAATTGCATTTTTATTCATAAACTAACTTTGTATTTATAGTACTTAATTGCTTAATTGCATAGGAGAAAATATATGGAAGCTGAATTTCAAATCCTGCAGTATATGTAATGAAATATGGCTTTTATTATTCACACAGCAATGAAATAAGCTTTTCTGGCTCTAATTCCTTTTCAGAGTTTTATCTGTAGTCAGATATAATACCATGATAAGTTGATTAATGGATTTTCATGCAAATAATAGAGTAGTTCCTGTTGATTTATTTATAAAATAGAAGTAGAATCTATCAGAATATGAAATTCAATAATGGAGTTCTAGGTATTCTTACACAAACAAAATTTAATATTTACACTGTTTAAATTTTATACATAGTTTGTAGGATTTCTATAAAAGTTCAGAAGTTCAAATCCAATTTTATGTGATTCCATAGCTTCATAGTGTTTCTTTAAACCACTGGGGATTAGATGATGTTACTATAGCCATGAGTTGATTACCAGTGGAGGCACCTGGGTGGCTCAGTCCGTTAAGCCTCCTCCGACTCTTGATTTCGGCTCAAGTCATGATCTCATGGTTTGTGAGTTTGAGCCCTGCTTGGGATTCTCTCTCTGTCTCTCTCTGTCTCTCTCTCTCAAAATAAATTAATATTTTAAAACTTATCAATGAGGGGCGCCTGGGTGGCTTAGTCGGTTAAGTGTCCGACTTTCGCTTGGGTCATGATCTCGCGGTTCGTGGGTTCGAGCCCCGCGTCGGGCTCTGTGCTGACTGCCAGCCCAGAGCCTGGAGCCTGTTTCAGAGTCTGTGTCTCCCTCTCTCTCTCTGACCCTCTCTTGCTCACGCTGTCTCTCTCTCCCTCTCCTAGAAAAAAAAAAAAGTTATCAATGAGCCACTTAATGTATACCCAGACCTTCAAAAAATAAAAAATTAGCTATATGAAAAAAATACACATCTAATGAAATAGCATTTGGGTTGCATGGTATTTTAGTTAATTCATCAATGATAAGGTAATTGAGCATTTGAGGGAAAATTCTAAGAATGAGAAGCTCTTAAACTTCTCTGTATCCAGTCTAGTACTCTTACCTACTCATTGCCTGTTTCACACATGACCCTTCAGAAATGTGACAGAAAGATTCTGGGACATGTTAATTTTGTTTATTTAATATGCAGATTATATTAACTGCAAATGAGAACATTGTTGATCTCCTTTATCTAGGACATTTATATCTTAATCATACCTCCTCCCACTGAACTGGATTGCAAAATACCATTGGAATACAAACTTTTATCACAGCCAATCATACAGGAAGCTAAGCAAAGAACATTGGCTGCTTACTGAAAGTAACTGCATTTTAAAAGTACATATATATGCATTTAATTATTTATTTTGCCAAAAACTGCATATCAATAGTACCTTCTGTTTGGTATCTGTAATATATATATATATAATATATTGAATTTATTACAAGTTGAAATTTATTATAACTAACAGCACTCTGTATAACTAGTCTTTGAATGGTAGACAACATATTTTTAAGACTGATATCCAAAAATATTTGTCAGGAGAGTTTATGCTTAGCAATTTAGGAATTTCTTCAGTCACTAAGACCATTATAGTTCTGTCCCCTAAGATATTCTCCCAAACTAGTCACAAGTAGCAGAATGTGATTTCAACAGAAGCATATTATGCTGTGTTGGGTGAAGATGAGTAAAATTATTTTGGTTGAAAGCAATGGAATTGAGTTAAAAAGAAAATTTATTGAGAGGCCATTGGGCTATTTTGTAGAACTTAAAAAGGAATTGACATGGAAGGTATGGCTCCGGTATGGATCCAAAGCTGGATGTGTTATATAGAAGGGAAGGTGAGGCTGATACAAACTTATAATTTTTTTCACTTTCTTGTAATTTAGGATTTTTCTTTTCAATTTTTCTTATGTCAATATATCAATATTTTAAAAAGAGAATTCCAGGGTCATACTTGAAAAAAAAAGTAAATGCCTTGCCTATTACATGACCTGAAGTTCAGAAACTTAATGGAAAAGTCTTGTTCTCCTTACTATTAGATAACATGTGTTATTATTTTTCTGAAGTCTCAGGGGACAAAATAAAAACCTCCGACCAGGAATTCTTGATTTGATTCTGGGAGGTTGTTATGGTTGTTCTCAATTGTTTTGTGTCAAATGTTGATATATGTCCTCCTTGTCTTCAGGAAATACTGGCAAGTTGTGAATTGGGTTCCTTGTGACTCATTCATTTTTGAAATTTTTCAAGTCAATGAGATTTTCTAAATAATTGCCATGCAGAGGCCTTTTGGAAACATAAAAGCAGAAGACAAAACTTTACCCTTTAGGAGTTTATAATCTTAGAGAAGCAAACTTTACACACATAAGCAAAAAATAAATTAGCATGTAACCAATGGCTGAACAGAGCAGTAGACTATAAAATATAGATGGAAAGAGCAGAAGAATGTTAATATACCAGGATGTTTATATTAATGATCACAGGTAGTATTTCTGTAATTTGTTTACCTTTTGTCTAGAAGCCATCCATGTTAATACTGGTTTTCTAACATTTTTACAATGACTAAAATTTAAAAATATTCAGAGTAATGTGATGAACTATGTATATTTTTATTTTTATTTGTTAATGAACTTTTAATGATAAAAATAGCATCCAGACGTGTAGAACTAATTTTGTACACTCATACACAAAAATGTTTGTGGAATTATTTTATCTTTTTGCAGTGACTTTCAGCTGTTTTCTTTCATGCTCACTGTTTCATCCACACTGGTCTTATTTTAGTATTTGAATTTGCCAAACTTCAGCTCACCCACATGTGTGTTTTTTCCTCTGCCTCTGCTGCTCTTCCTCCTAAGCTTCACTTGATTAGATAATGCCTTGGGTTTTGGTTTAAATGATCTTGGGGGAATCTTCCCTGATCCCCTACACTAGGTAAAATTTTCATGTTATATGCATACAGGAGAACCTTGAATTTCTCTTAGCGTTTTTAGTATGCTAACTATATACAGATTCCTATAATATTTGTTAATGTCTGCATTTCTCCCTGGGCTGTAAACTCTATGAATATGTCTGCCTAACCATTCTACTCCAAACAGTAAAAAATTTCAGTAACTGTTTTCTGAATGAATAGATAAATATCAGAATTCTTTACCAAGGAAAATCCTGAAGACCTGATCTGATTTCAAAGAATTGCTAGAAATAGTTGTAATTAGTATATCAAGCATTTGTAATTGGGTGCTTCCAAATTGCACAAAATATACACAAAGTTTCTCTTTGGTGGGTTAAAAAGAATTTTCTTTTAAAATATTTTTGTATGCATGTAATACAAAAGCCAGTGTCTGAACTATCAAAAATAGGCTTATAATAGAGCTTGAATTGAATCTTTAAATTTGGAGAAAAAAAAAATCCTTTCCATATTCTTGGAAGATACCTAGGCTGAGGAATTAACATTTAAATATATACATTAGTTTAGATGTTTTCATTTGTAATTAATTAAAAATCCAGCCTCTGGGGATGCCTGGGTGGCTCAGTCGGTTAAGAGTCTGATTTCCTCTCAGGTCATGGTTTGTGAGTTCAAGCCTCGCCTTAGGCTCTGCATTGACAGCAGGGAGCCTGCTTTAGATCCCCTGTCTCCCTCTTTCTCTGCCCCTCTCCAGCTTGTACTCTTGACAGAGCATGAGTGGGGAAGTGACAAAGAGAGAGGGAGACACATTCCAAAGCAGGCTGCAGGCTCTGAGTGGTCAGTACAGAGCCCAACATGATGCTCAAATTCAAGAGTCTGTGAATTCACAGTCTGCGAGATCATGACCTGAGCTGAAGTGGGATGCCCAACAGACCGAGCCACCCAGGTGGCCCCAGTTTGACTTACTTTAAAAGAAAGGAAGTCTTTGCTAGCAATCCCACAACCAACTTCCCCTCCCATATACGTGGCTGGAACTGAATTGGCATGTCCACTCTTGAAGAACCATTGGCCAGGGAAATGCAACTATCAACATTAGCTAACACTAATTATGTGTGGGTAAAATAAATGTAGGGATGTGCTTTTTTTTTTTTTTTTTTTTTTTTTAATATTTTTTATTTATTTCTAGGAGAGAGAGAGAGAGACAGCGTAAACAGGGGAGGGTCAGAGAGAGAGGGGGAGTCACAGACTGAAACAGGCTCCAGGCTCTGAGCTGGCAGTCAGCACAGAGCCCGACGCAGGGCTCGAACCCACTAACCGCGAGATCATGACCCAAGCGAAAGTCGGACGCTTAACCGACTACGCCACCCAGGCGCCCCAGGGATGTGCTTTAAGAGAATTTTTGCCCAAGGATTAATGGTAATTAGTAGTTCTTTTTATAGTTCAGTAAACTGAAGATTGAGAATTCTAAGAGGCAAACATGAATTAGGTTTTTCAGTGAGGATGTCTAACTTTCTATTGAAGATAACACTAATCATTGTATATTACTTGTATTAGGTACTCAGATTCCTTTTTTGGTGAAACATTTATCTATTGTTATGACAAATATTTGTTCAAAATTTGCTTACTACCATGTTAACAGATTAATACAAAAAAAGATTCGGCTGTTCAGCCTGTGAACATCATATGAATACTATTTCTTTCCCTTTGAGAGTAGCTTCAAGAGATATTCAAGGGATACCCTTTGGTACTCAAGATCATTGAAAAATAAAGATCCCTAAATACAAAATTCCATTCTCCATTTGGGAAAGTGATAGGTTTCCTCTACTCTCTAAAACAGACATTTCAATGTAATAAACACTGAAAAGTTCTTTGCCCATATTGTAAGACTTAAGTGAAACGTATTTTTTTTTTTTTTGTATTTTTTCTCTCTCCTCATGTTATAGTTTAGCATGTGGAAATGGAATGGCCTAAGGCTTGCTGAACCTTTCACTCAGTGATAACCTTACTAAGGAGGATCCTAGTTGAAGAGTCTTAAAATGAACAAATAGCAAGCAAAATATTCCAAGAACACATGTCACAGTAACATTGACCCAACCAAGATATTTGTTACAGAAGAAAATTAACTCTTATTCTTTTCTTACATTTAAATAAATCATTTTTGTTGAAGGTTCATCTGGCCGTGAACTTCACTCATAGGAGCGCATCCAACCTAATAATATGTTGCCAGGGGCAACCTCAGGAAGTGTAATGTGTATAAATCTGCATTACCTTCCTGTTATCAACACTAAAGATTAAATATACATTTTTTAGTTGCCATTTATCATTTCAATATTTATAAACATGTACAAAGTCTCTTTTTCTACACCGTGTTTTCTATCAGCACAACCTCTTGGAATAAGTTTCAAAAATGTATTATCTGTTTGCAGACATCCTAATTTCCTTTGGCTTAATCCTAGTTTAAAAAAAAAATGATCACTCTTTTTAACACTTTGGGATTTGTTAAACAAGTTTTTGATAATGAAACTGCTCAGTCTCACTTCTTCCAGAATAGAGTTAAATATTTCCACTCTAGGCTCATTGGGCAATTCTCAGAGCCCCTTGGCCATTTTAGTTTCCTTTATTTGGACCTATTTTGTGTCCATTAGTACTTTCCTTCAGTGTAATCACTGTAATTATACATGGTGTTACAGAGGATTGATTCACCTTTTTATATTCATGAGATTTTTCTTCCTAACTTTCCTTTAAATTTACTCTAAAACTATACAGTTCTGTGAGTTTTGAGAAATATATACAATCAAGATACAGACTATATCTATTACCTTAAAAAGTTATCTGTGCTCATTGATAGTCAATCTTCTATTGTTGTTCCAGTCTGTGATGATCACTGGGCTGACTTTTGTTCCTATAATTTTGCCTTTTTCAAATGTCATATAAATGGAATCAAATAGTAATTAGTCTTTTGTGTCTAGCTTCTTTCTTAGGTGTGTGTGTGTGTGTATGTGTGTGTGTATCATAAAATCATTGAGAGATTTGTCCATGCTGTTGCATGTATAACAATGTGTTCATTTTTATTGCTGAGAAAGAGTACATTGCCTGGCTATATCACAATTTCTTTATCCATTTAGTATCTGATGGATATTTGGGTTGTTTCAAGGTTTTGGTGATTTATTGTTTCCTACTGCTTTTCTATTTTGCTCTTTGTTATTCCTTTTTTTCACTTTTTCTTGGTTTACTTTGTTCTTTTTTCTAGTGTCTTAAGATAGAAGCTAAATTATTGACTTATTTTCTACTAAAAGAATTTAAAGCTATAAAATTTTCTCTTAAGCATTGCCTTAAGAGCATTCCACACATTTTTATATGGTAGATATTTTTTCTTTCAATTCAAAGTATTTCTAATTGTGAATTCTTTTTAATCTATAAGTCATTATAAGGTGGTTATTTAAATTTCCCAATCTTTAGAGGATTTTCCAGATATCATCCTGTTATCAATTTGTAGGTTAATTCTCCTGCAAGACTTACTTTTAATTTGTTGAGGTGTGAACCATATTATGGCTTTTCTTGGTAAGTGTTCCATATGCAGTGGAAAAGAATATATATTATGTTGTTGGGTGGAGTGTCCTAGAAATGTCAACTAGGGCAAGATGGTTGATAATGTTACTAAGATATTTTGCTTCCTTTCTGATTTTCAGTCTACCTATTCTATAAATAGTATGTACTACTA
Organism: Hyaena hyaena; assembly: GCF_003009895.1. Classification (NCBI taxonomy): domain Eukaryota; kingdom Metazoa; phylum Chordata; class Mammalia; order Carnivora; family Hyaenidae; genus Hyaena; species Hyaena hyaena. The sequence continues at coordinate 462,988 of NW_024081478.1, read as the reverse complement.
AGGAGAATATAGAATATACTACTAAGGAGTGTTGATGTTTCAAACTATAAATGTGGATTTCTCCTCTGATTATACTAGTATCTGCTTCAGGTACTTTGAAGCTCTGTTATTAGTTGCACACACATTTAGGATTGTTATATCATTGTTATGTTGGTGAAATGACCCCCTTTGTTATTATGCATCATCTTCTTTCATTCTTGATATGTTTCTTAATTTGTAGTCCAGTTTTGTCAAATGTTAATAGAGTCACTACAGCTTTTTCTTTTTTTTAAATTTTTTTAAATGTTTTATTTATTTCTAGTACTACAGCTTTCTCTTGATTGGTGTTTTCATAATACATAATTTTTCTATCCTTTTACTTGTAGCTTATGTCATTGTATATGTATTATAGGTTTTTTGTAGACAGAATATAGTTTCTATAGCCAATCTGATAATCTCTGCCTTTTAATTTGGGTTTTTAAAATAATTTATATTTAATGTCATTTTGATATGGTTGTATGTATGTATGCATGCATGTATCTATGTATTTTCAAGTTTTTATTTGAATTCTAGTTAGTTAACATATGGTGTAATGCTAGTTTAGGTGTAGAATTTAGTGACTCATCATCTACACATCACATGCAATGTTCATCACAGTGTATTCAAATCTAACCATTTTGCAATTCTTTTTTATTTGTTTCATCTGTTCTTTTTCCCCTTTTACTCTTTTCTACCTTCTTTTGGATTAGTCAATTATTTATTGTTTCCCACTTTATCTCTACATTAATTTTTAGTTATAACCCTTTCTTATAAGTTTTAAATACTTTCTATGATTTACATATTTAAATTATTACAATTTACTTTTTTTGGGGGGGGGGGCGCCTGGGTGGCTTAGTCGGTTGAGCGTCCGACTTTCGCTTAGGTCATGGTCTCACGGTTCGTGGGTTCGAGCCCCGCGTCGGGCTCTGTGCTGACTGCCAGCTCAGAGCCTGGAGCCTGTTTCAGTCTGTGACTCCCTCTCTCTCTGACCCTCCCCTGCTCATGCTGTCTCTCTCTCTCTCTCTCTCCTAGAAATAAAAAAAAAATACATTTTACTTTTAAATACTATTATACCACTTCTTATAGTATAAGACATTAATGCTGTATTCTTCCAGCTTCTCCCTCCCATCCTTTGAGCTATTTCTGGAAAACATTTTACTTTTTGCATGTTATAAATCCCACAATGTATAAAAATCCCACAATATGTGGTTACTAATTTTGCTTTATACAATTATCTTTTGAAGCAATTAAAAGTAATGAAGTTGTCTTTTATGTCTACCACTTGCTATTTCTTAAACACACCGGGCATTTTCCTGATTTAGAGTCACTGCACAAGCTGTTGTCTCTGCTTAAGGTAACCTTTTCCTACCATGTGCATGTTTCATTTCTTCACTTGATTATGGTCTTGCTTCAAAGTGAGTTTCCTTGACCTCTCTATTAAATGTTTTACTCCTGCAACGTAGTTCACTATTATGTTTAAACTGATTTATTTTCCTCCTATAATACTTATTGCCATCTGCTATGCTATATATTTCTTTACTCATTTTTCTGTTTGACTCTTCTAGAACATTCATTGTAAGCTTCATGAGGGTAAGGTTATCTGTTTTGCTGACTGACATATTCTTAGGCTTATAGCACACAGTAGGTGACTACTCAATAAAAAAGACGGTTAATGAATACTAACGGAACATTATTAGCATTAAAAACTCACAAGATTATTGGTCAATATGCAAAGGTGCATGTGCTTTGTTAAGTATTTAGTTTTCAAGTAAACAAGCTACTTTTAAATATCAGAGGCCACCATAACATCTGGTTATTACTGATCCATGACTCTATTTTTAATAATGATTTGGAGGCATATCTAAAAGAGACCAAACTGACATTACTTTGTTATTACAAGTCTATGGAATAGATTTTGAAAGAATGAGTTTTCAATGTTAATATTACTGTGACTAACCTATTTCCATCTGTAGTTCCATCAGGTGAAACTGAAACTATTAATTTATAACAAAAATTTTACTAAAATACTCACTGATGGAATGAATAGTTTTATTACTAATCTTTCTACCCTTTATGCTAGATTTTTAATATTTAAATGCAAATTAATGGTACAAAGCTATGCTGGGAAATTTTCTCTGTGAAGAAAAGTCTTTCATGTGTCATGACTATCTTTCCTTGGGATAGTTCTACTGCTAACTAAAGGTTGTGATGCAGATTATCCATAAACTACTTCCAGTTAAATTTTTAAAATTAGAATCTGTCTAGGTGAATTTAGAAGGGCATTTATTTCCATGGATGCTGACTCACTGCATGAACAAGAAAAAAAATGGAATGTTATATTAAATCAATGTGAGATATGATTTATTCCCTTGAGAAATGGACACTATGCATCTGTGTCTCTTGTTTAGCTGCATGTATATCAAATACACCTTTGATACAAACTTGTAATTCAACTTGCTAGAGGCTTGTGTTATCAAATACTGAAACAGCAATAACAGTAATAATGATCATTTATAGGAAGGCAACTGTTGAGTTAAATGTTAAGTTCATTTATTTATCAAGTGGTTACTTGATAACTACCATGTGTCTGGAATTAAGTTAACATATTTTAATAGAAGAGGCAGAAAATAAGTAAATATGTATCACAATTTGGACAATGATAAGTACAGCAAAAACAACAAAACAAAGAATAAAGGGGTTGCTTGGAAAGTGATATGGGCTATTTTAAGTTAATCAGAGAAGTCCTCTCTAAAATGATTTTTGAGTGGTCACTTGAATGAAATCAAGGCATGAGGCATAGAGATGTCTTGTGGAGGAATATTTCAAGTAAAAGAACTTTTCAATGCAAAGGTGCAGACAAATTATTTTAATGACTCAGAATTAAATATTACTCTGAATAACTGGCCAGAATACCTAGGAGATATGACATCCTGGGTTATAAAATGTTTTTTTTTAATGTGTTTTATTTATTTTTGAGAGAGAGAGACATCGCAAGTGGGAGAAGAGCAGAGAGAGACAGAGACAGAGACAGAGACAGAATCAGAAGGAGGCTCCAGGCTCTGAGTTGTCAGCACAGAGTCCTATGCGGGGCTCAAACTCATGAGCTGTGAGATCATGACCTGAGCCAAAGTCGGATGCTCAACCCACTGAGCCACCCAGGAGCCCCGAATTATAAAGTATGTAAAAATATAATTATACACATGATTATTTTCTATCCCTTTATTCTTGACTAAATAAAGTAGGCCAGACGGTAGGCTTCTGAAGAAGATGTTTAAGCAGAAGAAACACCATCAGAAAAGTACTTTATAAATATCTCTATTCACAGAGTGTTAGATTATTGTCAGGGAGAAAAAGTGAAAACAAAAAGAACAGCCTAGACTCCATTATGATTATTCAGTAAGGACATAGGGAGGCAGAACTTAACCCAAATCTTTGGGTTTAATTATTTGTGGGTTCAATTATCAAAGGTAAATGTGTAAAATACAGAAACAATTTGAGATTTGGAATCATAGTCCTGAATTCAAATCCTAATTCCAATTTTTGCCAAATTTACTTTGCCCAAATTAATCTAAGTTTTAGTTAATTCATCATTAAATTAGGCTATTAGTAACTACATGGTAAATTGTTGGACAGATTTGAGGTAAAATGTATCAACTGCCTATCACCATGATTGACAGAGAGGAGATGTCACAAAGTGGAAAATACACAAATCTCCTCTCTCAAGATGACATCTGGGGGCACCATCCTTTCATTGACTACTTATTATCTGTTAGACACTATGCTCAACATTTAATTCATATTATCTTTTAACATAGTTCAGAAAATTAGAGTCATTATCTTCATTTTTATTTGAAGAACATAAGATTATAAAAAAGTTATCTGCCAGCTGAAAGTATTAGGCAATCTGTTTCATGTTCTCTTATCATAGCAGGCAAGAGTGTCTGAGATGTCATAAGAGTATTCCTAAAATTTTTGGAAGGAGAATGTGTTTATTAGAGATTCAATGTGAGAGAAGGAATAATTTCAGAAATACTCAACTGAGGTGAGTGAAATTGTGATATTAGATGAGTAAGCTTCAGCTAATGTGGACTTAGGCAATGAAGGTAAAGAAAGGGAAAATAACTATGTTCTGGAGCTACAGTGCTGAGGTTTAGTTATATTACAGTATCACACCTAAAATAATACAGATTTCATATAGAAACTGCCTCTACTTGTTGAGCTTCAGCCTAAATAAGGCATAAAAGAAACATTGGATTGAAATGCATGATGGTCTTAGTTCTTCTGAGGGGACTTAATACTCTCTTTGAAAAATTATTGAAGATTTATTATTCTCCATTTCCATCCTTGAATTCCTACTAGAGCTATTTTTATTTTTCAAGGCAAGGAAGTCCAATGAGAATGCAAAAAAAACATTTTATTGGAGTGAGAACCAAAATTAAATGACTATACTGAAAGGGAGGAAAGACACTTGTATTCAATTATACCTGAAAAAAACACTTTTTTAAAGTAAAAATGAGCAGGCTAAAGGCATTTGAATAATAGCAAAAGCCTTTATAACATTCATGGTACTTTACATATATAGTTTCATTTTATTTTCAGAAGAAACTTATGAAGTAGATACTCTTATACCCATTTTGCTAATAAAAACAAAAAAATCCTGAAGCACAAAAAAGTTAAGTACTTGCCTAAAGTCACACAGCTAATAAGCATTAAAGTGGGAATTTAAAGCAAACAGCTGGCTCCAGAGGGTGCTTCTGAATACTATACTTACTATATCTCAACCCAAATCATTCAAAACAAACTTTATGCCTTTTAACTCACCATAGAGCAGATCACAATGAAAGGGTATTGTTGGGGATTTAATTCGACTGTGCCCTATATCCATGGCTAAACACTAGAGAGAAAGGGTCTAAGTCTATGGCTATTTGTTTCACAGGAGTCTTGTGCATTCAAAACTGCATTTAAAATGAATATCATCTTTGTTTTCTGTTGCTGTTTCTCTTCATTAACATGTGCATCACTACGTGTGTGTTTTAAGGAAGGTTGTTAACCTCAGTTAACCCATGTTATTAAAGAGGTATTACTACCCACAGGCATTACCAGAAATGAAGGCTTTTTGGCAAGAAGTAGAGAGAATTGCTCCCAAGCAGAATATCTAATGTGTATCCGTGCTTCGGGTTGAATACAAATATGTTTAGACATGTGTAAGACCTAAAAAGAATTTCCCCTCGGGGCTTCTGCTGCTGCAAGAACACCCGATTAGCAGGTAAATTATGCTGCATATGAAGGAATTTACATCATTTATCTTAAGCTGGTTGGTTCACATTTCTTTAGTACCAAGGATAATCAGATATTTTAAGTTCTCATTCTAATGGCATCAGCTATCTGATAGATTCACTTCATCCACTTCAAACTGATTGTACACAGTTTCTTTACAACATTTTAATGGCATTAAGAACAAACACAGAGATATGCCCAATAAGGAAATGATGTGGGAGTGATCAAAAAGTTTTGAATAATATTGGCCAAATTCTGGTAAAGGATGTTTATATAATCTTCACAACGTAACTTCTTTTTTGTGCTTAAACCCTTAGCCAACTCATTCTCATTCCCTTTGTGTTACTGAGTCAAACTAACCTTATTCAACATAAACTCTTGGCTCTGTTTCTAATTTTGAGAGGCATCACTTAGGTGGTTGATTTGAAATCACAGGTAAAGCCTTCTCAGAGAGCTATGCTTTCATCATTTATATTCACCTAATACATAGTTCCTGTGATATTTTTTTACTTCTTTTCTAAATGTTTGTTTATTTTTGAGAGAGAGAGAGCAAGACAGAGCACGAGCAAGGGAGGGGCAGAGAGAGAGGGAGACACAGAATTTGAAGCAGGTTGCAGGCTCTGAGCTGTCAGCACAGAGCTTGATGTGGGGCTGAAAGGCAGAGCTGTGAGATCAGGACCTGAGCCGAGGTCAACGGATGCTTAACTGACTGAGCCACCCAGGAGCTCCAATGTTTTCTTTAACTCTTGAAACATGTTTGGGAAATGGTTTTCTCAACATGTCTTCTCTAGACAGTAAAGAGTTTTAACCATTTGGGTGTTTAGCCCACAGGTGGAAGAAATTGGAATATTCACCTGATTTTAATTCATGTGACACCATGGGGATAGGTTTATAGTCAGCAAATATCCAGTGCCTGTAATGGTGCTGGACAAACAGTAGGTCCTCAATAAGAACCTGTTGAAAGAATTACATGGGACAGAAGGATTAGATCCATTTTATATAAACTTAAGGAAATATAACTAGTGTAATAGATGTAATTCCTAAAATGCATTCCTAAAAGCCATCGAAAGGTTATTTAAAGGTAAAAGGAGCTTTCTCAAAGAAATTAAGAAGGAAGCATTTTAAGAACAGGCTGGAGGGGCGCCTGGGTGGCTTAGTCGGTTGAGCGTCCGACTTTCGCTTAGGTCATGATCTCACGGTTCATGGGTTCGAGCCCTGCGTCGGGCTCTGTGCTGACTGCCAGCTCAGAGCCTGGAGCCTGTTTCAGAGTCTGTGACAACCTCTCTCTCTGACCCTCCCCTGCTCACACTGTCTCTCTCTCTCTCTCCTAGAAATAAATAAAACATTAAAAAAATTTAAAAAAAAAAGAACAGGCTGGAAAACATTATAGTGGTGATATGATTAAAGAGAGTTTTGCATTGGTGACTGAAGTGGATTAATAATGAGTTATATTTAACCATGAATTTGGAGAATCTATATGTGCTCCTTGGTAAAATCAAGAAAGGAGTCTTCATATCCCTCCCCCCTTTCTTACAGATACATTTGTAACTGCAGCCAGTTTCAGAGGAAGCTTTAACAAGACTCTCTCCCTAGATCCCACCTTCTCCTACCTTTTCTGAGGCCCTGTGACAGAGAGGGAATGAAGGGCTCATGTCTGTATCTACCACCTGTCTGTTGGTTGCTTACAGGTCAAAGCCTGCTCCTGCTTAGGAGTTTCCTGTGATAAAAAGACTTCATAGAGGTGTCATTGAGAAGGTGCTCCTGGGGTGTACGACAGGTAAAGGCTGTGAATTGAACGTGAGAAAGATGATCGGGGCTGGGTGACAGATTAGGTTGCAGAGGGCTCCATCATGGGGAATCTTCAGGTTTATGCTAAAGTTTGTACATCAGTGTGAAAGTCAGCAGTTAATTCTTGTGAATGTGTCTCAGTGAGGAGATTACATACTAGTAGAGTTCTATATAATCCTGTTTCTTCCAGAACAGGTCTGTTTCATTTTATTTCTTTAAATATTTATTTATTTTTTGGGTAAGCACAAGCCAGGGGAGGGGTAGAGAGGGGGACAGAAGATCTGAAGCAGTCTCTGTGCTGATAGGCTGGCTGACAGCAGTGAGCCTGATATGGGGCTTGAACTCACAAACAGTGAGATCATTACCTGGGATGAAGTTGGGTGCTCAACCAGCTGAACCACCGAGGTACCCCTGGAACCATTCTATTGTAAATGAGTGTTATACAGTAGAGTTCCATGTAAGCTTTAGCTTGAGAAAAACGTCTCACCCCCTTCAAAATGTTTCTTTTCCCTGCTCAGGCTAAACACCTTGGAATCTTCCTTAACTCCTTCCCTCACATTCTGCACCAATTCATCAGCAAAGTCTGTCACCAAGGCCTTCAAAATATATTCTGAATCCAATAATATATTCTGATCTTCTCACTGTTCACATCCTAGTCCAAGCCACCATCTTATCCAACCTGAACTTGTGCAGTGGACTCCTAACCAGTTTTCCTGTTATTCCCCTTCATCATACCCCTTCCCTCCACCACAGTGTATTCTCTACAAAGTGATCCTTTTGAAAAGACCATTCCATTCCACCGATCAAAATTCTATAATGGTTTCCTTTTTCACTCGGAATAACGTAAAGGAGGATTTATGGTGGCTTCCTAGATTATGATCTGCCTTGTGACTCTCTCTGACCTCGTTTTCTCTCTTCCTTGCTCACTGCACACTGGCCGCACTGGCCTTCTTGCTCTTCTATCAGCATACCGCATCTGCTCCCACTTCAGGACACTCATGCTTCTCTGTTCCCTTTGCTTATAGTACTTTCCCCTCAGACAGCTGCATGACTCCATTCTTGACTTTGTTTGTGTCTGCTTGAATGTCCTCTTTGCAAAGAGGTCTCCTCTGATCGCCTAATCCCACCCCACATCCATTCATTCTTTATTCTCTTTCCTGACACTTTACATTTGTATATAGATTATGTGTTGTTCACTGCCTTCCTTCCTCAATAGGAGACATGAGGGCAAAGAGTGTATCTTCAGTCCTGCTATATCCCTACTTCTAAAATAGTGCCTGAAACAAGTAGACACTCAATGAATATATGTTGACAGAAAGAAATCAAAGCATATTAATGGTATGCTTGGCAATCCTAATAACCATAAGATCTTTTTAAGGCAGGAAATGTGATCATTCTAATCCAATTTTTGTAGTTATCCAGAAAATGAAAGATTTTGAAGAGTTTGGTATTTTTGAAGGACACATGAAAATTATAGAAATGTTACCCATATGTGTAGGAATTAAATTAAATTACTAAATACTGTAGCTCATGTAGCTGCTTTCACAGAGATGGGGTTGACCTTGCTAATACTATAGCATGGGAGAAGGTGGCCTTTGGGTGTTTAGAAGATGGAAATCATAATTTTGAAGATATGCTATAAAGGAGGATAGATCTTATGCTGGGTCTAGAAATCATAGGTTTAAAAGAATTTTTTAAAAGCATTTTTGGAAAGCACATGAAATTCTTATTTGCAATATCCTAGAATGTCCTATATGCTTTTATATTATATTGTATTATATAAATAGGATTTAATAGGATTAACATACCTGTCCCCCTGCAATGTATAGAACTATTACACATTACAGTAAAGGAGCAGGGTGCTATCCAACTTCTGCCCACACTCTGCAACTTTGCCCTTCTCCATTACCTGCCAAACCAGTCATATCTAACTGATAGAGAGGCTAATTTCGATGACTAATTCATACTTGAAATGCCCCCAGTTTCCCATCACTTTGCTAGTTCTTTATGCCGTCACTTATTATCATCACATTTTTAGGATATGCCCTCATGTGCCTTTTGAAAAAAAACCAAGGGCATTTCTTGCCAGAGTCCTTTTATTTGTTTTCCTAGTCTTTAAAATTCTTATCAAGTCTGAAGCAAATTTTGCCTCATCATCAATGTATCAGTGTCATCACTACTTAGATGACTGAATTTATTTACTTATTTGCTGTATTTTTTTTACTCAGGTATAGTTGACACACAATGCTACAGTAATTTAAGGTGTGTAATATAGTGATTCAACTTCTTTATACATCATGCTTTACTCACCACAAGTGTAGCTACCCTCTATCACCAAACAGCACTATTACAACAGTATCACTGACTATATTCCCTATATTCCTTTTATTCCCATGACTTATTCATTCCATAACTGGAGGCCTGTATCTCCCACTCCTCCTCACCCATTTTCCCCCCATCCTTCTCCCCTGTAGCAACCATCAGCTTGTTCTATATATTTATAGGTCTGATCATGCTTATGGTTTGTTTATTCATTTGTTTTGTTCTTTAGACTCTACATATGAGTGAAATCATACGGTATTTGTCTTCCTCAGTCTGACATATTTCATTTAGCATAATACACATCAGGTCCATCCATGTTGTCACAAATGGCAAGACCTCATTCTTTTTCATGGCTACTAATATACCATTTTGCATGTGTGTGCGTGAGCGCACACACACACACCCCATATCTTCCTTATCTACTGATGATATATCTTATGGGTTTAATATCCAAAATAGATAAAGAGTTTATATAACTCAACACCACAAATCCCACAATTTGATTAAAAAATGGGTAGAGGACCTGAATAGATATTCTTCCAAAGACATACAGATTGCCAAAGACAAATGAAAGATGCTCAGCATCACTCATCATCAGGGAAATGTGAATCAAAACTACAATGAGATATTACCTTGTATCTGTTGGAATGGCTAGAATCAAAAAAGACAAGAAATTAAAAGTATTGGCACAGATGTGTTGAAAAATGCAGAAAAAGGAAACTGTATGCACTGTTGATAGGAATGTAAATTGGTGTAGACACTGTGGAAAACAGTGGGGAGATATATCAAAAATTAAAAATAAAAATACAATATGATTCAGCAATTCCACTACTGGGTATTCACTCAAAGAAAACAAAGACTAGTCAAAAAGATATATGTACACCTATGTTTATGACAGCGTTATTTACAATAGCCAAATTACGGAAGTGGTCCAAGTGTTCATCATTAGATGACTGTATTATTTTCAATGCTGCATCAACTCAATGAGCTCTTCTCTTTTACTACCCATTATTTTGCCAATATTGTGATACATATTTTTAGTAGTACCATAAAAAAGAGGTTTCTCCAAAAGAATTGTACTACCATCAGCTGAACTAAATTAGGCCCTTTAAACCATAAATATGGCTTCTCAAATTCTGTTATACTCTTCTTCTCATCTTCTGTCCAAAATACATGAATTGTTTTCTTTTGTTAATTTTATCAATGTTGCATTTGAAAAATGAAATGAGTGATATTATTTATTGATGAGCTTTCTTGGGATTCCAAATAAAGTCTGTGGTCATATTCCTATTTAAAAAGGTGCTTGTGTAATAATGAGAAGTTGTTCTGCTTGCAAGCAAGGAGCAAGCAGGAGCAGGATGTATTTAACCCATATCACCTGTTGGAGAGTCCCCCTCATCCTTCAAGGGCCTGCTCAGTTGTCACATCTAAGATGTCTTTCCCGTATGTCTCTCTACCCTTTCCCAAATAACCTTTATTATTCAATCCTCCATGTTTACTTATCAGTTTCCTTGATAAATCTGTTATTTTTTCCTATGATGCTATATTGATTTTATTATTTTGTATCTTTCTACTCTACCATATGCCCCTTGAATATATGCTGGGAATATATTAGGCACATAATAAGTTTCTTAAATAGAATTGAATTAAATACAACAAAAGGACACATAACAGCCCTGCTGCCCAGATCATGCATCATGTGTCTCTGGGTTCCAAAATCAGTGCCAGCAAGACTTTGTCTAGAAACACATATTTCACACCAATAAATGAATTGTCATATTATTATTATAATGTTATAATATGTTTTGAGACCTTTTATCATGAACTCAATAATCACATAGTGAGACTATAGGAGGAAAAAAAGTATTGGAAAAACTTCTGGTCTATGTGGAGTTCAGAGAAAGTAGATACTATCCAAGTTTATAAGGCACTGACCAAGCTTTGCCTCAGCATCTACAAATAAAAAACTGTAATATAAATAACAAAGACATTGTAGTTATATAATATCTCTATTAGCTATTATTAAATGTCTATTATATATACATATATTATATATATATATATATATAAAACCTGAAGGGAAGATTACAATTAGTAGTTAGTCCAGAGAAGCTGAGAATTAGTCTATCAGTGCTAACACCAATACCAACACCAATGCTAAACCAAGAAATAATTATTCAATAATAGCATAAATGTTTTCCAGTGATATAACCTTAGAAAATCAAACACACACACACACACACACAAAGAAACACACATACACACACACAATTATAATAGGAAGTCTAGAAATGGGAAAAGTAATGTCGATATATTTCAGTAATGAACTCGTTAAAATCCCAGTTTCATAACTGAATTAATTAAAAGAGATTAAAATTTAAAAAGAAGCAGGGTACTGTACCAAAACATATGCTCTTGAGGGCCTCAAATTAGTGGCTTGAGTCCTATCAAACAAAATGACAGGCAGAAGATAAATCCTAAATATGAATTTAAAAATTAACCCTTTTGCCACCTGACTCTTTAATTATTCCAACTAGATAATATCTAGTAGTTATGTTTGGTGAGTAAGGAAGTTTTACTCTAGCTTGGGAATATTTATCATGTGAGTATCCTCTGTGACTGATACAATCCACCTGAACCATATAGTCTTACATATATTTCAGTTGACTCTTTATTTTTCTTTATTATTTATTTATTTAATTTTTTGAGAGACAGAGCAAGTGTGTGAGCAGGGGAGGCAGAGGGAGAAAGAGAGAGAGAAAGAGAGAAAATCTTAAGTAGGCTCTATGCCCAGTGTGGAGTCTTACATGGAGCTTGATCTCATGACTGTGAGATCATGACCTGAGCCAAAATCAAGAATCAAACCAACTCTGAACTGACTGAGCCACCCAGGCACACTGAACTCTTTAAAATGATACAAATAGATTAGCTTTGAGAATTCTGGAATAAGAATAACTTAGGCACTAATAGGCTATCTTCATTTTCATGACTTATTTCTAATTCATTATTCCTTAATCTGGTCAAAAATACTATAATTTTTTCATACTTCATGGATTTTGTAAAAGGTGAAAGATTTATTCGATCTGAAGAGAAACCAGAGTATATATTTCATGGATTTTGAACAGCTTTGTTCCACTGATTCTCACATTAAGATCAATAATCTAAAAAAAATGGGACTGAGGTCTGAGGGACTGAGAGATGTCTTAATCATACAATAATCTCCCCATTGTGTCTAACAGAAGACACTCATGCCATTTAATGTGCAAATATATGCTTCTTTCTGCTTACTTCTACTTACACTACCGAGTTAGAACCTTAATTAATTTGTTACTAACCTCCATTTTAAGAAAGGTTTTATAAAAAGAAACTGAGGAAAGCAACTCAATTTCAATTGCTTAAATAAACTTTCTAAAAGTGCATGACTGAACTCTCTGATAAGCATCATATGTCTAACAGTCAGCCATTTTTAATACAGTAATCATTAGAGCTTATTACAACTAGTTGTTGAGGGAGGCTAGCTTTCTCACCTATTTATTTAGGTATGATTACAGCACTTGTCACCAAAGAGCCTGCTTCTAAAAGAGGACATAACTCTGAGACTTAATTGCTAATCTAAACAAATGGCATTTTGAAGGAGGGCTGTATTAGAGGTTGTGTTTGCTTTCTTCATCAGAACATTTGGAGGCTGTCTGCAGAGAAATGTATAGACTGAACTTTCTTACAGACATCTTTTTGGTCTGGGATATTGCAGTTACTCTGCTATATCTACCTGAGTTAAATCATAAGAATGAAATATCTGGGCCTTGGGGGCAGGTGAGTTCCTGGGAACCTTTAAAGGTTATTCTCAGTTTGCTGCAAACTCGTGGGTCTGGTGGAGGTGAAACTTGCTGGTTTTCAAAGCCTGATCTTTTTGTGCTGTTTTGGATCCTAACAAAACTATAAATCACTTCCTCATTTTACAGGCGAGAAGACTGAGTTCCAGAATTTAACTAACTTGATATTATGAGGAAAAACCAGGATTAAATCCAGTTCATCTGAGTGTATGTCCATCATAAAAAAAAAAATAGTCACCCCTGTGGAGCATGTACCAACATTTTTCATTTAACTTGAAAAATTTTGCTTAAATGGAGGAGTAAATTTGAGGTGTATTTTCCTTCTCCATTTATATATTTCCCAATTTTAATTTTAATTTTATTTTAACATGAAGAAAATAAAACAAGGCAAATCAAACAACCCTCCTCCTCAAAAATGAACATTAGGGAACAAACTTAGGCTTAATTCTCTTTGAAATAAATATAATACAAAGTCCCATAAAAGCTGTTAAAAGGTTCCATTTGGCATCAGACTCATACTCAGATTTAAATGAAGAAACAATTGTCATATACAAATCAGAATGACATATAGGAAAATATTAAGGGATTAGTAATGTCATCAAAATAAAACAATCTTTTTCAAAGTTTGAACCCATTATACATTTAAAAATATCTTTCTAACTTTTCATAGTCAAATTCTATTTATTGCATACTTAAGACTTGAATGCATTTGTTTTGCTTATTATGCCCAGGACAAACATTTCATAACAGCCTAGCCAATACATTTATAAAATTTTTTGGATACTCTGTTGAGTATTATGACTTTATTTTCCCAATTAGGGTAAAGAGCTCTTCCTTTGTACTTAGCTGGTATCTGCATAATATTTCTGCAAGCTCTACTTCAAAACATGGAAATGAGTATTTGATAAAACTTCAACTTCCATGAGACTAAAGCCAAAATCTCAGTTATATCAGGCTGAGAATAACTGATCTTCAAACTAAATTCATTTTAAAATTAAATATGGCCATGATTTAAAAAATATTTTTTACCATGATGCAATGTTACCATGACTTAGTATATGGCTATTATCCCCACAAATTTGACAGAATTTGGTTTTGGCCATTTCTAGCATTTTGAAGGGCTCAGGTACAAGGAACCAAATTGATAAAACTTAGGAAAAAAGGAAGTGAGAAAAACTGCAACAACCAAAATATCCACAAAGTAAATAATCAAGAATAATTAATGCCAAAGATTTTGTATATAGAGACTGCAATTATGGATGAGGAAGAAGGTATTGCACATGGGGATATTAATAATTTTTTTTTTTTTTATCTAGGCTATGTGGTAACAGTTGCTTTTGCTAGGGTCATGCAAACAGGTATCAGTGACACAACTAAAATAAAATGAGTCAAAGAGAAAAGGGCATAAAATAGGTATTTTCCATTTGGCTCAGACCCAAGTGTAAGGACAGCATATTGCTCATTACTAACAACATTGATGTCTCAGTTAAAATCACTGTCTTTTCCTTTAATCCTTCTCATCTTGTCAGGAGACACAGTCATTTACCTGGACATCAAAACAAGGGAGCCATTAATCATTTCCTTATCCCACAGTTAAGCAATCAGCCAACAAAAGTCAAGAATTGACTAAACCCATCTCCTTCTCTCCATCCCACTGCTCCAGCCTTGGCTCAGATCCTCACCATCTTTCTCCCGGACCTTCAAAATAACCTCTAAATTGATATTTCTCTCTGCACTCTTGCTCTAATCCCCATCTTGTGATTATCTTAAATTCTCAGTCTGATTAAAACTTTTATTGGCTTCCTATCTTATGCAGGGCCAATTTCAAAAGTTTTACTTTGGGTTATGGGACTCCTCATGAGCTGATCAGCCCACCAGCTTTAGCATATCCTTCTTCTTGTACAGCAGTGCTGAGAAAACATGCAATCATGAACATACTTTAGAGGCCAAAAGCAGTATATAATTTCAATCCTTGTACTAATTACATCAGTACCCTCCCCCCCACCCCATGCTTATCTGAGATTTCACTTCCTGTGATTTCAGTTACCTGTGGTCAACCTAAAGCAGATAATCCTCTTTCTGACTTGTCAGAAAGTCATTAGTAGCCTAATGCTAGTCCCAATGCTTGTGTCATTCATCTCACATCATCACAAGAAGGGTGAGCACACTACAGTAAGATATTTTTAAAGAGAGAGACCACATTTATATAACTTTCATTACAACAGATTGTTACAGTTGCTCTATTTTATTATCAGAGATTGCTGTAAGTCTCTTACAATGCCTTATTTATAAATTAAGCTTCATCAAAGATATGCATGTATAGGGAAAAACATTGGGTTTGATACTATTCACAATTCCAAGCCTCCACTGGGGGTTTTAGAACATATTCCCAGAGAATAAAGGGGGAGTACTGTATTTGTAATGAATACTGTTTCACACCCTTAGCACCTCCTCCCCTTTATTTTTGCACATTTTCCCTGTGCTTTTCTCCTTTTTTATACTTGGAGAACTGTTAACACTCAAAGTTTAATCATGTCACCTTCTTGATGAGATCTCTCGACACAGTCCTCCAAAAAGTTAATTGTTTTCTCTTCTTGCACAAAGTTTTATTTTGGTACATTTCATGCTATATATTAATCACTTGTTTCCACATTCCTCTTTTGAAGCGTGAATGTCCTAAAGGCAAAGAGTATATCTTAAAATCTTCAGATCTCTAGGTATCTAGAACTGTTTCTGAAACATTTTTGTAATGTGGTAGGTACTATACTAAGGAATTTCTATCATCTCATTTAATGAATAAAGTTTATAATAAATATTGTTAGATAAAATTAAAAATATAAAAACAAAAATATCTCACTTGCAAAATATTAGATATTGAATGCTATTCAGGGATTCTGAAAATAAAGTAAATAAATGCTGACTTTCAATTTGGAGAAAGATAATTTCAATGGTTTAAGATATTTTGAGTGGGTAAGTAGCACATGAGTAGAGACAGGTAAAAGTCAAGTGGAAATAAACATTCTTCATGGGAACTGGAGTCTTATCAAGTAAAACTCATAATTCGTAATTTTATTGGGAGGTGCTAATAAATTCAAAGAACCATGATCAGGTCTTTTAAAGTAATATTAATACTTTTAAAACAAATCATTAGAAAGTATTCATATTAAAATTTTATATTTTTAATCAAGTAGAACTGATGAGATTATTATATAACTATTGCTGGAAACTCCTTATTAAAACATTAAAATGTTATTTATAAATTACCTTTTCATTAAGTGGGTCTTTGCATTTCCCCATACAAATTTCAAATTGCCAATATGTCAGACAAAATGCAATGGGAAGATATTCTCACGTGAATGGACATTGGTAGAACTTTAACCAAAATTTATGCTCTAATTGGGGTGTTGGGTGAGGGTATACAAATTAAAGCCTTGTGTTCAAGACCTAAGTATCCTATTATTTAGCAGTATAAACTATTTTCTTAGAGGAACATAACAAGTGGACATAAGGTAGAACCATAATGACTTTTTAAATTGTTTTACTGTTTCTTTCTATTTTCATAGACCAGTTGAGTTTTCAGAAGTTGATTACCCACAAGTTGAATATCAAAGAAGACAGCAATTTTGGGATCCCATACGTCTAGCTCTTTTCACATTGGCAATTGTAGCAATCATAGGAATTGCAATTGGTATTGTTACTCATTTTGTTGTTGAGGGTAAGTATCCAGGTCACGTTTCTATTGCCTAAGTGCTCTATGACTTAATATCTTGAGATTCTCTGTTGTATAAAAAATATTATTTGCATGATATTAAAATTTTAATTATTAATTTCTTATTGATATTAAACTAATGTTTCCTCCATTATTGAGTTCAGGGTTACATATTTTCAGCCAGTGAAGCTTGCAATATACCTTATCACATGGATAGACATCTAAAAGCAATAGTTTTAAAATGAGAAGGAAGAATGAAAAACTTAATCTTTAGGATAGAGACAAATCACATCATGTGCTGAGTTTAATATGTCTTTTTAAAAAAATTTTTTTAGTGTTTTATTGATTTCTGAGAGAGAGAGAGAGAGAGAGAGAGAAAGAGAGACAGCGTGTACAGGAGAGGGTCAGAGAGAGAGGGAGACACAG
The DNA here is from genome assembly GCF_003009895.1 of Hyaena hyaena. Taxonomy (NCBI): domain Eukaryota; kingdom Metazoa; phylum Chordata; class Mammalia; order Carnivora; family Hyaenidae; genus Hyaena; species Hyaena hyaena. The sequence continues at coordinate 445,615 of NW_024081478.1, read as the reverse complement.
AATCCGAAACAGTCTCTAAGCTCTGAGCTAGCTGTCAGCACAGAGCCTGACACAGGGCTTGAACCCACGAACTATGAGATCATGACTTGAGCCCAAGTTGGATGTTTAACTGACTAAGCCACCCAGGCCCCCCAATATGTCTTTTATTCCAAACCAATATATTAATGAGTTGCCCCAAGCAACGATGATAAGAGAAAATTTACCTAAAAAAACTTTAAAGGGCTAAAAATCAAACATTATCTTTGAAAAAAAAAGAGATTATTTCATGACTGGAGGAGAAAGAAAAACTCAATTTTGCATGATGTGCAAAAAATGGGTAGCACCAATTAAACCAGATGACAATCAGCTAATATTCATTTACCTTTACTTTGGCATGTAAATTTATAAACACATGTGACTGAGTCACTGACTAAAATTCTCCAGAATCATATGACTCACAACAATAAAGTCCCACTTGAAAGACCAGGAAAAGATGAAATATGGTCAAACATGCTCAGTTTACCTTACTACCCATTTTAGTGGGGGATTGAAAAAATCCATTTCTTTTACTCTAATGAAATAAAAAGGATAAACAAAATTATCCTCTGTAATTGTGTCTTTCTTGTTAATATATCCTTTGGGTTAAAAAGGAGTAAGGTCGTTCTGTGTGTAAAATGGCCTCCGTCCCCAATACTGCAGGTGTTCAAAAAAGGAAAAAAATGAAGGGATAATAAAAATAATGGCATAATAGTGTTTTTAAAATGTCATAGAGGTTGTGCTAGGCTGAATAATTCCTCCCTCCCACCTTTGGTAATCCATGTCTTGATCTTGGACCTGGGATGTTAACTTATATGGCAAAATATACTTTCCAGATGTGATTAAGTTAAGGATTCTGAGAAAGGAAAATTATGCTGGATTTTCTAGATGGGCCCCAATGTAATCCCAAGGTTTGTTTTTTTTTTTTTTTTAAATATTTTTATTTATTTTTAGGAGAGAGAGAGACAGCGTGAGCAGGGGAGGGTCAGAGAGAGAGTGAGACACAGACTCTGAAACAGGCTCCAGGCTCTGAGCTGGCTGTCAGCACAGAGCCCGACGCGGGGCTCGAACCCACAAACCGCGAGATGATGACCTAAGTGAAAGTTGGACGCTTAACCGACTAAGCCACCCAGGCGCCCCACCCCAAGGTTTTCATAAAAGGGAGGCAAGCAAGTCAAAGAAGGAAGAAGGCTATGTAATGATAGAAGCAGGGGCAGAAGGAAATAATGTGATATGGAACCATAAGCCAAGAAATGAGGATAGGTTCTAGAAGATGAAAAAGGCAAGGAATAAGATTCTCCCCTTAAAGCCTCCAGAAGGAACCAGCTCTGAAAAACAGGACTTGATTTTAGGTTTATAAAATCCAGACTTTTAACCTCCAGAAGAGTAAGAGAATAAATTTGTGTTGTTTTAAGCCTCCGAGTTTGTGGTAATTTGTTACAGCAGCAACAGGAAACTAATACAGAAGTTAATACTCAAGAATTTCAGAAATCTATTACATGGAACTTCTATGCAGTTAATTGAAAGCTGCATCATTATAGGAAATTTAGTAAAACAGAAGAGAAGATAGTCTATGACAAAGGATAAATGAATCAAAGGGATAAAATTGAGGTAATGACACGTACTTTTCAAAAGATAAAATGACACACATTTCAAAAAAGCAATATACATATTTTTATAGCCTAAAGAAATAAAAATAAAATTAAATTCACATTATAGTGACCAGGATAACACCAGGAGGAAAAATTATTTAAAAAATAATAATTTTAATTTTTTTAATGTTTATTTATTTTTGAGAGAGAGAGAGACAGAGAGAGAGAGAGAGCGCGCGTGAGCATGACTGGGGGAGAGGCAGAGAGAGAGGGAGACACAGAATCCGAAACAGACTCCAGGCTCTGAGCTGTCAGCACAGAGCCTGTCACTGGGCTCGAACTCAGGAACCATGGGATCATGACCTGAGCCAAAGTCAGACCCTCAACCAACTGAGCCACCTAAGCACCCCTAAAAAATAATTTTAAAGATGGATCCAAAAGGCAGGAGAATAAAAATAATGAAAAATATGAAATAATCAAAACAGAAGTAAGGATTTTAGCATACTTGATAAAATTTATATCACTAGGGTTGAAGTATATTTGATGAAGCTATTTTTATCCTCGGGATCTCAATAATTCTGATCAGCTTTCACTATATTTTCATTCTGACAAATTACCTACTCCCTAACATATGGGAAATTTTCAAATAAGGATTATGAAATAATCCAGTGACTTGTAGAATATGAATGGTTTGTCAGTGCCCTCCAACTAAAGATTGCCAAAATTACAGTTGCATTTGAACAAAGTGGGTTTATTCTTGTTGCAGAGGAGAACATACAACATGGGGGACCATGAAGAACTCAGTCAGAGATTGTTAGAAAGGATGTATTGTATGATTTTGGGAGGGTTCAACGAAGTGGGTCTTTTCATTGGGTGCTGTCAGAAAGCTGGAATGATGCTCTGATTTGGTATCTTAATAAATCTTATCTGGAAGACAATAGCAATGAAGTGGAGCTAAAACTGTTAATTGAGGAAATGAACAGTCGCTCATAATAGCCAGAATAAGGGAATGTTCTGCCTTGTTTGATCATTTGTTCGTTTGAACAGTGTTTTTGTCTGAGCTCAGATATATCTATAGATGATCTCGATTTTGCATTCATCTATATTGTCACAGAGTGGAATTGTCTAATGTTGATGTTCTACAAAATTGCTTATGTTCAACAGAATACTAGGGTCTACGTGATAGTGCCAGGCCAGTGCCTGGATGTCAGGAGCCACTTTTTCTCTTTCTCAGGTTTTATATTTACGACTCCATAAATTCTTGGGTATCCCTTTAAAAGAAATTTCTGTGTTATTAATTAAATAGTAAGTGCCTGACAAAATTAATGTATTGAACTTTTTGTTACTCATCATGATAAAAAACTGATGAAATTTTAGATTCTTATTTATCCTTGAGATTTCCATTTAGATCCTCTCTTTTTATTTAATCAAGGTAAATTAAATATTTCAAAGTGAAATCATATTTGAATAGCAAATTATATATATTTTTGAGCCTCGTTGCTACTCAAAATTGTTACAAGAGTCATTCACTTTGTAGTTAGCTTTAGTCTATTTATTTCAATATTAACTAATATTCCATTGTCTTACACATGCCATAACTTTACTTATCTACTCTAATGTTCATGGCCATTTGGGTAGTTCTAGGTTTTAGCCATTAAAGCAATACAGTTATGAACCTTCTTATAGATATGTATTGGTACACATATGTAAGAGTGTATCTAGGGAACATATACAGATGTAGAGTTGCTGCATCACTGGGCATATGCTTTTTTAACTTTATGGGTAATACCAAGCTGTTTTCTATCAGTATTGTATGGGAGTTCCCATTGTGCTGTATATTCACCAACATTTGCTATTGCTATACCTTTATATACATGCTACTTTGGTACAGATTGTAGTATTATTTTAATTTTAATTTGTATCTGCCCAATTCCCAATAACATTGGGCACTTATTCATGTATTAACTGATAACTTAGATTTCTAAGTTATCAGATGTTCAAATCTTTTCCCCATTTTTTTTGAGTCCTCTGTCTTTTCTGAATTGATTTGTGTACTTCTTTCTATATTCTGGATATATATATCCATTACTAGTTGAATGTGTTGCAAATATCTTTTACCAATGAAAAATATCAAATATCAATGAAAAATACCAAAAATATAATGATAGCTTCATAACTGTGGGAGGATCATTTAATATTAGTAAATAAAATCACCACCAGTATTCACATGAAACATTAACAAGAAAAATTCAAACACTGAGTTTGCAAGTTGTATGTTATTTTTAGGTACATAGAATTATATAGTAAATTATATTTTTCAACAAATACTTTCATTATCCAGATTAATTTTTTCAGAATTACTTAGAATTACTTACATCTTTTCTTACAGGGTAAAAACATAGCTTTTATAAAGAGTTGCATGAAATATTTTTGAAGAATTGCCTTTAGAATTGTATTTTGACAAAATTCAGAAACTCAAATTTCTAAAGCTTTTTTCTTTTCTTTTCTTTTTTTAGAGAGAAAGGGGGACAGAGGGATCACTTGCATGTGCACATGCACAAGTAGGGGAGGCCCAGAGAGAAAGGGAGGCCCAACATCCAGTGAGGAGTCTGATGTGGGGCTCAGTCTCACGACCGTGAGATAATGACCGGAGCCAAAGTCAAGAGTCAGATGTTTAATGGACTGAGCCACCCAGGCCCCCCTCTAAAGCCATTTTGAAAGTTTGACTTCTTGAAAACCTAAGTTAAGCCTGGATTGAAATAGCATCATTTGTCCTCCCGTTCTGTAAGACTGGCTCCAGTTCCAGGATGTGGAGAATCTATTCTCACATGAGATTTAGAGTCAAATGAACCTTGGTTTTAATTTCAGGCCCATCATATACTTGCTGGGTGATTTTGGCAGCGTACTTTCCTAATTTACCAAATGTCAGTCTATTAAGACAATATTTTTAGAAAAATAAACATAAGTCAAAATAATAATATTAGTTCCTTCTAGATGTTAGGGTTATAGATTACTTTTATTCTTTTTTATATATTTCTATTCACTTCAGAGTTCCTAATATAGCATTTATAGTCTGAAAGTTTAAAACAAGAAAATTTAATTAAATTAAAGTTAGAATGCTTAGCACAGAGTCTGGTCTATTATCGACTTAATGAATGTTGGCTATTGAAATAATTATTATTCCCTTGCCTTGTAAAAAGCTTAAGGTATTGTTCATTTTACTCACGTACCTAAAACGGTACTTCCTCTTCAAATGCAAAAATGGTACAATACTTTGCTCAAAGACTTGATATTATAGTGGACTAAAATCTATTGATTGTTATGATACTGTGGCAAGTACCAAATAGAGCTCTTCACAGGGTGGTTATAGTGGCATAGTGGTGAAGTCCTTACTAACTAAGGCTGAATGTTCCAGACATTTTCCCCATTTGGAAGTAATGGCATGGGTAAAATTTATGCATCGGAATGTCTTTGGAATGACATTTCAACCAAAAGGTTTACAGAAGCAAAATCTTAGGGGGAAACAAATACCCAGCATGGTGAATGCAAACAAGTGCAAACAGTTTGCTGTAATTTCAACATAAATCCTAAGAGGATGTTGTGAAGAATATGCTCAAAGACACAGGCAGAATCCAGGTCAATGAAAACTTTTGGAGATCATAGTAGAGTTAAGACACTTTCTCATAAGCAACGGAGAAAAGTGAAGCATTTTAAATGGGGAAGTGATCATGTCAAATTTGTAACTTAAAAAGATTACTCTGCTACTATGTGGGGAATAGATTTGAGAAAAACAGAACTTGAGGCAGGGAACTAGTTAGTAAACTGTTACGTTTTCTAGAAAATAAATAATAAGGGAATAAAGTAGAGCACTAGCAGCAGTATGATATGTGAATGGAAGGTCGATTTTTAAAATTTAGATAACATTGTCAGAACCTGATGATTGATTAGGATGAGACTAAAGATCACTTTAAGATTTCTAGTCTGGTTGATGAAGCACATTGTAATGAGAGTAATTAAGATAGACAATCTAGATGAACAACCTCTTTTTTGATAGAAAAATCATTTTGTTTTGGATAGATATTAGCTAGGTGGTTGATGAGGACCTGAATTAAGGATGTAGCTTTTCTGGGTGGGAGAAAGGATTTGGGATATGATAATAGGGTCAATACATAAAACTTAAAGATTAAAAAACTGGATGTTGGAAATGAGGATGAAGCTACATTTGGGGTGACTCTGTGGATGAAGATAGAAAATGTAGGAGGTGGAACAGGCTTGAGTACAGGAAGAGGTAAATGATTATTTCCACTTGGAAATATTATTTTTATGGTGCCTATTTGGTGTCTAACGAATAGTCCCCTGAAGTTATTTGATAGAGAATTGAAATTTGTGACAGATCTTATCTGGAGATAAAAATTTAGGGGTGATCAAATGTTAAAATAATTAAACACGGAAGTCGTTGGACTAAGGTGACTCTAACTCCTTGGTAGCCCATGTAAGGAAACCTAAACCTAAACCGGAGTCAATGTGCTCAAATCTCAGAAAATGAAACTTAAGAACAACCGATCACAAACGGCTAACCAGTCTTTCCTATATAAGGCAACTGTTTAAGCTAGAGGCCGTCAAATGATTTTCTTTTGCATCCTCTCTATACAAATTTCCCCTCTCTCCTGTTGGTGGAGGGCTCCTAATTACTTGGTTTGATGCTGCCCAATTGAAATCACTGTTTGCTCAAATACACCCTTGAAAATGTAAATATGCCCCAGTTGATCTTTCAACATCAACAAATACTTGATGATTGAGGCCATCACCATTAGAATCACCCAGAAGGAGTTATTTAACATGATCAGGACTAGGATAGAATGCTAAGTGGCTAAGGATAGAAATTGAAATAGAGTTCTCAAGGTTAACTGAGTAGGAGTGGCCAGGGAGGAAGAAAGTTAGAAGATGTCTCCATAAATTCTAAGATGAGGTTTCAGGGAATATGCTTAAGGCAGCAAAGAAATCAAGATTAAAAAGAAGAAGACCTCCAAAAGTGTGGCTATTAGATATTATGACTGTTGTCCTTGACAATGGCGGTTACAGTGGTGTGTCAAGAGTAGATTACAGAGAACTGAGAGGTGAATAGGCAAAAAGAAAGTGAAAAAATAAATAAATAAATACTAGTACCTATTAGTACCGTGGAAAAAATTGATAGCCTGTTCAATGTATCTTCATAATACAGTTTAGCTAAGATATACTTATGTTACAATTCTTTGAGGAAATTGGTAAGTGTACATGACTTTAAGTAGTCACTTTCAATATTTACTTTCCATGTTGCATGCCCAATTTTATGAAAATGTTGATATGCATAAACACTGTAAATGAGGTATTATGAAAGTATACTTGGAGGCCTGAATTTTCTATTTTAGATAGGTGCAATGATAAAATTACAAAATACTTAAGAAATGTCCAAAATAAATTTTGCACCAAGAAGAAATAATCTGCACTATGGCAAATCTATTTCCATGGGTTGCGGGACACTAAAGTGATTATACTTAAGCATGGACTTTTTATTTATTTTCACCTTTCAGATGATAGGTCATTCTATTACCTTGCCTCTTTTAAAGTCACAAATATAAAATACAAGGAAAATTATGGAATGAAAAGCTCAAGAGAGTTTATAGAAAGGAGTCATCAGATTGAGAGAATGGTAAGTTCATTCAATAGAAATTCTAAAAGTTTATGAATGTGTTTTTCTGTTTCAGTCTCAATATGGTTGCTATAAGAACTTTGCTTCTCCATGCCTTAATTTCTTTCTCTGTGAAGTGTGGATAATATCCTGGTCATATGGTTGTGAGGATTAAATTACTTAATATATGTAAAATATTTAGAATAATGTTATGTATGTACCATAAATGTAGGTAGATTAGAGTAGACCACTAATAATTAGCAACAAAGAAAACTGATGATTCAAACAGATGTTCTTCCTATTTTTAACTCTTGATTTTCTTTCATGTTTTATATTCCATAATCTTTTTCAACATAAGAGTATAGGATTGCCATGTGCCTTATCATTCTGTGTATTTTGCTTTAAAATCATGTAAGGCATCGCATACGAGGGTGTAAGTCTACAATTTTTGATACCAATCTCAAATCTAGTTTTGCCCCTCAAATATTTTGGTTTCCCTTGAAAATTTACACATTTATCAAGGTATTTGTAATTTTTAAAGTATATTAGACAAACTAAATCTTTACCTATCCTAGTAGAAAGTCAAATAGTCTATTTTTTTGTCCCATGAAAAACACGTCTATTGAGACCACAGATTTGTTTAGCAAAACCTGGTATATTCGCTTAAAATGTACTCCTTAATGCTTATGAGGGTTATTCTGGAACAACAGAGTAATAGCTCTGTAGGGAGACTTAATTAGTATGATTATTTTTGATTGCTACAAACACTAGTTCAATTAAAAGATGGCTTTACCACTTCAACTTTTCACTCATTGTACTTTCCATTCTCTGAATTATTAACAAAGTAGGAAAGTATTTGCATTTAATTTAATTATTTATCTTTATACAGGTTGATTCTAAGTATGGAAAACCAATGAATAGTATTTTCATTTCCATAGTTATTATAAATAGTGTTTGTCATTTAACAATTGTTTTTTATAATTGCATTGCCGCAATTCTTATGCCATTCAAAGAAGAATGCTCCCAGAAGCAATTTGAAATACAACTAACTCATTTTTTTGAAGTCCTCCACCAGTTTGCTATATCTTCAGATATGTCCAAAGTCTCAATATTTCTTTGTTTCTTTTCATTCTTCTTTCTCAAAACTTTATGCTTTCTGCTTCAATTTGAATTGGTCCACTTCAGAGAGGTAACCTGGGTCAAAACAGGACTGCTCTAGTATCTGAGATTCATTGCTTCTTGCATCCCATATTTTCCTTGATATGGTGGGTTATGTCCTCAAGCACCTTCCTTAAGAAAGTTTTGCCAAACTTGTAACTGTAAAATGGTAGCTCATTGAGGATTTAACTTGCATTTTCCTAATTATTAATTAGTTTCACCAGTGGTTAGCAACCATTTGTATTTTGTCCTTTATAAATACCTACTCATAATTTTTTGCCCATTTCTTTTCTCTTTCTTTTTTCTTTAGTTAACATACAGTGTAATATGCTCATTTCTTATTTATTGTATTTTTGTTTTTTAATTTATTCTTAGAAACATTTTTGGGAAATGAATCCTTTGTTCATTAAATGTATTGAAAATATCTTTTTTCCATTTTGTGGCTTGTCTTTTCATTTTCTTTTTATTTTAATGAACAGTATTCTTAATTTTAATATAAATACGTGATTCTTTTATTTTGTTATTAGTGCCCTTTGTGTTTGTAAAAGAAATCCTTTCTGATCCTGATGTCACTGTCAAAAACATCCTTTTCCCTTTTGGCATTTAAGCATTCGTTCTACATGGAGTTGATATTTGAATATGTGTTTGATTTAGGGATTTAATTTCCTTTATTCCCTGTATGTATGAGTAAGCAGTTCTTTTAGCACCACTGATTGAGAAGTCAGTCTTGGCTGATCTGCCATGCCATCTCTGCCACAATCAAGTTTGCGTATGTGAATCTGATGTTACTGGGCTCTCTAATCCGTTCCATTGATCAGCCTGTTGTATTGTGTCAGTACCACAATGTTTTAACCTCAGTTTGACAGTCAGCGTTGATGCCTGTTAAATTACTTTCTTAGTGTTGCTGTACCAAATTACCAAAAACTAGTGGATTAAAATAACAGAAATGTATTCTCTCACATAAATTCTATGAAAGCCAGAATCTGAAATCAAGGTATCAACAGGGCTGGGTTCCTTGAAAGGATCTAGGGAAGAATCTTTCTTTGCCTCTTTCAGCTTCTGGGAGCTTCAGGTATTCCCTGACACGTAGCTACATAACTGCAATCTGTGTTTCCAACTTCACCTGATCCTTTCTTCTGTGTTTCTCCACCCCAATAAGGGCAATGGATTATTAGATTAAAATCCTTAGATCCAAGATGTTTCTGGATAATCCACATTGGTCTTATCTTGAAATCCTTAACATAGGATCTGCAAAGACTCTGCCAAATAAGATCGCATTCACACGTTCCCAGACTTAGACATATCTTTTCAGGGGGCCATCATTCAACCCAGTACACCTGAATTTATCACCATCTTCTTCAGGTATGTCTCACTTACTCTTGGCCCTTTTCTTTTCCATGTAATACACACACATGCACATGCATGCATCCATATTGGGATTTTTATTTAACTTGATTCAAATTGAGAGATCTAGAGAAATAATTGATATCTTTATTTATTTCACATATTTACTATATTTCAATAAAGTTTTAAAGTGTTTTTCTTAAAGGCCTTGTTCATCTACGGTTAGATTTAATATTAGAATCTCCTTTCTTTGGTCACTGCTTATATTTTGGATATTATTAACCCTTTACCAACTAATTGTTTACCAAGAATTGTTTTGCAACTAATTCTCCCATCTCACAGGTTGCTTTTTCATTTTGTTGATGGTTTCCTTTGCCATGCAGAAGCTATTAATTTAATGTAATCCCGCTTGTTAATTTTTGCCTTATTTTATTTTTATTTTTATTTTTTTACCTGATTTTTTGTCACATACAAAAAAAAATCATTGCCAGGACCAATGTCAAGGGCCTTTTTCTATGTTTTCTTCTAGGAGTTTCATGGTTTCAGGTCTTAATGTAAGACTTTAATCCATTTTGAGTTGATTTTGTATATGGAGTAGGATAAGGATCTAACTTCATTCTTCATATGAAAAACCAGTTTTCTAAGACCATTTATTGAAGAGACAGACTATACTTTCCCCTTTCTGTATTCTTGGTGACCTTGTCAAAGATTAGTTCACCATATATGCATGGTTTTATTTCTGGGTACTCTCTTGTTTTCTGTTGCTCTATATTTCAGTTTTTGCACTAGTATACTGTTTAGATTACTATAATTTTGTAATATAATTTGAATTAAAGAGGTGTGATACCCTTAGTTTTGTTCTTATTCAAAATTGCCTTGGCTATTCAGGGTCTTTTGTAGTTCAATATGAGTTTTAGGATTGTTTTTCTATATGTGGAAAATTGCCATTGTAATTTTGATAGGTATTATATTGAATCTGTAGATTGCTTTGGGTAGAATGGACATTTTAATGATATTAATTTTTCCAATCCATGAACACAAGATATCTTTCAATTTATTTGTGTCTTCTTCAATTTTTTTCATCAGTGTTTTATAATTTTCAGTGTAAATACTTTCACTTCCTTGATTAAGTTTACTAGTACATATTTTATTGTTTTTGATGCTATTGAAAATTATATTATTTTCTTAATTTCTTTTTTAGATAGAAATGTGACTGACTTTTTATTTTGATTTTGTATCTTCCAACTTCAATGAATTCATTTATTTGTTCTAACAGGTTTGTGAGGTGGGGGTGAGTATGTGTAATCTTTAGGGTTTTCTACTGTAAGATCATGTCATGTGTTAATAGAGAGAATTTTACTTCTTCCACATGCTTTGGATGCCTTTTGTTTGTTTGTTTTACCTGGGATTTTTGTTTTCTTCTATGGCTGGGATTTTCAGCACTGGGTTGAATAGAAGTGGTAAGAATAGGCATCCTTGGATTGTTTCTGATTAAAGGAAAAGCTTTTAGCTTTTCACCACTGAGTATCATGTTAGCTGTGGTCTTGTCATATATGGCCTTTACTATGTTAAGGTACATGCCTAATTTGTTAAGAGGTTTTATTCATGAAAGGATGTTGAATTTTATCAAATGCTTCTTCTGCCTCCATTAAGATGATTATATGATTTTTATTTTTCATTCCATTAATGTGGTGTATTACACTTATCAATGTACTGATGTTGAACCATTCTTGTATTCCAGGGATAAATCTCACTTGATTATGGGGTCTGGTCATTTTATGTGTTGTTGAATTTGGTTTGCTAGCATTTTGTTTAGGGTTTTTGCATCTATGTTTTATCAGGAATATTGGCCTGTACTTTTCTTATAGTCTTCTTATCTGGATCTGTTATTAGGGTAATGCTGGCTTCATAAAATTAGTTTAGAAGTATTTCTTCCTCTTCAATTTTTTGGAAGACTTTGAGGTGATTGGTATTACTTCTTTTTTAAACATTTCTACTTTAAATGTTCACCAGTAAAGCTATCTAGTCTTGTACTTTTCTTTGTTGCAAGATTATTGATTACTGATTCAGTCTCCTTTCTGTTATAGGTCTCTTAGGTTTCCTGTAACTTCATGACTTAGTTTTGATAGGTTGCATGTTTCTTGGAATGTACTTGTTTCTTCTATGTTATCAAATTTGTTGGCTTATAATTGGTCACAGCAGTCTCCTATGATCCTTTTTATTTCTGTGGTATCAGTTGTAATGTCACCTCTTCCATTCTTAATTTTATTTATTTTAGTCTTCTCTCTTTTTTTCTTAGATTTACTAAAGGTTTGTCAATTTTGTTTAACTTCTCCAAAAGCCAATTCTTGATTTCATTGATCTTTCCTTTTTTTTTTTTTTTTTTTTTTGGTCTCTTTTTTTTTTTTTTTTTTTTTTTTTTTTTTTTTTTTTTTTTTTTTTTTTTGGTCTCTATTTCATTTATTTCTGCTTTGATCTATTTCCTTCCTTCTGCTAACTTTGGGCTTAGTTTTTATTTATTGTTTTTCCAGTTCCTTGAGGTATAAAGTTAGATTGTTTATCTGAGACTTTTCTTTTTTCTTAATGTAGGTGTTTATCACTATAAAATTCCCTCTTAGAATTATATTACTTAAGTTTTGGTATGTTGTATATCAATATTCATTTGTCTTAAGATTTTTTTGCTTTCTTAAAAATGTTTTTGCTTCTGTTTTCTTCTTTGATTTATTGCTCAGGAATATGTTGTTTTATTTTCACATATTTCTGAATTTTCTTATTTTCCTGTTATTGATTTCTAGTTTTATGCCACTGTGGTTGGAAAAGATAATTGATTTATTTTCAATCTTCTTAAATTTATTGAGATGTGCTTTGTGGCATAACATATGATCTATCCTAGAGAATGTTCCATGCATACTTGAGAAGAATAGATATTCTGCTGTTATTGGATGGCATGTTCTATATCTGTTAGGGCCATTTGATTTATATTGTTCATGTCTACTGTTTCTTCACTGATTTTCTGCTGAGTGATCTATTCAGTGTGTCAAGGGGGGTATTGACATTTCTATTATTGTATTGCTGCTTATTTCTCCCTATATTTCTGTCAATATTTGTTTTATATATTTAGGTGTTCCAATATTAGGTTCGGAAAAAAAAAAATTAAGTGAATTTTTTTCTGTAGTGTCATTCTCTGCCCCAAGGCCCACCTGAAGTCTCAGAGCAAGATATGTGGTAGGGTTTGCCACAAAAACCCCACTTTTTTCAGAGTTTGAAAAATAACTAATATAGCAATTAAAACAATTAATAATTGCTTTCATACTAAGAATTGCTAGTTTAATTATGTTAAAATCACTGAGTTAAATATGACTATTTAATTCAATGTGATACAGCAAGGAATTACTGAGTGCCTATTCTCAGACTAGCACATAGGGGTGCCTGTGTGGCTCAGTCAGTTAAGTCAGGTCATGATCTTGCCATTCACAAGTTTGAGCCCCACACTGGGCTCTGTGCTAACAGCTCAGAGCCTGGAGCCTGCTTCAGATTCTGTGTCTCCCTCTCTCTCTGCACCCTGTCCTATGCTCATGTCTCTATGTCTCAAAAATAAATAAACATAGAAAAAAAAAAAAGACTAGCACATAGCTAGATATTCTAATACAGACTGATCTCCACTTTCCCTTGGAGACATTAGATAATTAATCAGTGCACTCTTGGAAGGAATCCACACTTCAGGGCCAGTGTCTGAAAACTTGTGTTTTTTTAAAATTTAAAAATAAATATAAATAGAAGTTCTAATATTTTTTTACATCCTCTATAAATCATTAGTTTCACTGTGAAAATCAATGCTCAGAATAATCCAAAAGGTTATTACTAAATTACATCACAGAGGTGATTGTACCCAGAGGTAAGAGGGCTGGGCTGTTTGTGTTATAGCAGTAACACCTGTCCAGGGAAGGTGGAGCATAAGCTCTCAGACATCAATAAGTGAGGTGCTCAGGCCAGACAAGGGCAGGCCTCTGGAGAAGTACAGGTATACTAATTCAATACTTCTAGAAGCTGGAGCATGAGTACACTTGCCCAGTAAATGCAGTTTAGATAGGGAGCAAATATGCTACAATTCCTTTTTTACCACAATTCATCATCTGTAAGTGATTTCAGCTTCTTAAGAAACTCCTTAAGAAAGAGAACAAAGTTTATATGCTTGTAAGTGATTACAGACAATATAATTCCCATTGGCTAGGCTTCCAGATCTTCTGAGACATGATCCTGACTTTGCTTCTTTTTCTTCTGTTGCTCTGTAAATTCCTATTCCCATAATATATGGAACACTTTGGGTAGAAAGTACCAGAAACCCAATTAACAAGTCAAAGAGAAGGAAGGCAGGCAGGAGGGAAGGGGGCGAGGGAAGGAAGGAGGGAGGGAGGAAGGGAGAGAAGATTGTTGGGAAAATCTAGAGATACATTTGACTTCAGGTATGGTGGGATTCAGAGGCTCAAACAATGTCTTCAGGCTATTATTATCATTATCATTATCATCATTATCATTATTATTCTCCATGTAGCAGACAAGATAGCTTACATTTATTCTATATTCACATATTCCCAGGTTATTAACTGAAGCAGGAAAAGAACATTTTCCATATTAGTCTTTGGTGGAAAATTTGAAGAATCCATCTAGTTGGCCAAAGTTGGAATATCTCCTCCCTCAACCCTACACTAATCACTGTGACCAAGAGAGTAAACCTGTGCCACCCTTGTGTTAGGTGGGAGAAGGGGCAAGTTTAACTTCAACTGGACCCTATGGAATGAGTTTGGTATAGGAAAGCAGGGATCTCTTGGAAGAAAAAAATGGGGAAATACCAATGAGTATACAATAACTTTAATTCTAAAATTTTTGTCGCTAACCCAGATATCTCTGAATCCTAGACTTGTATATTCAATCATCCACTTGACATTTACACATGGATTTCTCACAGGCATCTTGAAGTTACATCTAAATCTTTGAAAGTTGTTCCCTTCTCATTCTCTTTTCCTACATTTTTCTGCACAACAAATGACATCACTGTCCCTGTAGTTGCTAGAATACTATTTTCCCTTATCCTCATGTCTAACCCATTCACGTGTGATGTTTCTACTTCTAATTCACCATCTCTATCCTGGACCTAGCTAATACATTTATATAGGCAGCTCACCATTGTTTCCACTCAGGCTTCCTCTAGTATCTGTCTACATAGCAACCAGATGTTAAAAACACATTATAGGGGCACATGAGTGGCTCGGTTGTTTAAGCGTCTGACTTTTGGTTTCAACTGAGGTTATAATTTCATGGTTTTGAGCTCTGCGCTAACAGTGAGTAGCCTACTTGGGATTCTCTGTCTCCCTCTCTCTCTGCCCTTCCCCCATTCACACTCTCTCTATCTCTCTCAAAATAAATAAAATTTAAAAACTAAAAAAAACCACACATTATGTTTTATTTTGCTTAAAATTTCATAAGTAGCTTCCACATGTACTTAGAATAAAATCCAATCTTTTTACAAATTCCTCCAAGAACATTGATGCTCCGCTTCTGACTATTCCTCCAATTTCTACATCCTTCCTTGCTCACTGCTCTCTATCATACTAACCTTTATGGCTGCTCTACACATTCTATTTCTTCTGCATGGAAGATTGTCCCATGATCTTGCTCTTTTTTGTTGCTTTTTCTTGATTTTTTAGATTTTACTTAAATGTCCCTCCTTGGAGAACCCTTACATATTATAGACCCCCAGCCATAATACTATATTATTTAACTATCTGAGTTGCCTCTTATAATTAATTTATTTTTGTTTATTACTGCCCCTCTATTCTATGAATCCAGAGGCCACAATTTTTTGTTTACTAATTTTTAATGTTTATTTATTTATTTTGAGAGAGAGAGAGATCACAAGTGGGGGGGACAGAGAGATAGGGAGAAAAACAATCCCAAGCAGTCTCTGTACTGTCAGCACAGAGCCTGATGCAAGGCTCAAACTCATGAACTGTGAGATCATGACCTGAGCCAAAATCAAGAGTTGGGCACTAGCTGACTGAACCACCCACATGCTTCATTTACTAATTTTTATCCAGTGTTGTTACAGTGCCTTAAACGTAGAAAACTCCTAATCCATTGTGTTAAATGAATAGTAAATGAGAAAAAAGGAAGGAGACAGAATATAGTGAAAAAGTCATGAAGCGATGCAAAAGCCAGCATTTTTTTCCTTCACACTGTTGTTTATGATTAACCACAGTCAGAGAATCAGTCAGTTAATGAAAATGTTATTGTGCACCTATTTTGTGTAAGAGTATGAAGAATGCCAAGATTTAAATAGTACAGTCTCTTGCTTATTGGAGTTTATAATATAGTTTATGTATGAAATTCAGAGTATGGAAAAGAATACAAACTGAAAAATTAGATAAGAAGATATGGCAATGTGAAAGCTGCTATAGTACAGAACGTAATTGTCAAATATATATGATGTAAATGAAAGGAGTTCAGAGGAAGGAAAAATTCTTTTGAGCTAAGAGGAGGTTTTCCTGGAGAGGAAAGGGACAAAGGATTTGTTTTATTGGTATATTCACCCTCTGTTGTTACATATTCCCCTGACAGTAGCAGAAGGTCTGCAGAACTCACATGACTTATTTTCATGGGTGGACCTGGAAAGGGATTCCCTAGTTGGCATCCAGTAACTGGTGATATTTCATGAGGCCTTAATTTGCATGCAGTTCCCAATCAGAGGGAAGGTGCAAGCTCAAGCTTGTGAAAGATAGTAACTAGATATCCTAGAGCCACTCATATTGTTTCAAACACGTCAACACTTGATGCTAGAGTTCAAACCAAGGACTCCCAAGTGCCATCTAATTTTAAGGTGAACTTTTCTCCTCATTTTAGCTTAGACTCTATCTTGTTTCAAATAGAATAATCTGTAAAACAAACAAACAAACAAACAAACAAACAAACATTCTTAGGTTTGGACATGAAAAGGGAAGGATACAATTAGTTTTTGTAATTTGGACTAAATGTAGTATTACTGAATTCTCAGTAGAAAAATATAAACGTAAGTTAATTTCTCCAGAATTTGTTTACAATGATGATTAGGTGTCTGAAAAGGAACAGTTTTCCAGAAGCAGAAAAAAAACTCAACCTCCCAAGAGATGATCTTTTATAAAGTTTAGATTTGGGGCATAAAAAATGTAATTGCAGTCTTCTTTAAGAGTTTCTTGCCCCAGGACCTTTCTACCCCCACCAAATTGAATATCTGCCTTCAGCTATATATGTCATTCATGGTTGTCAATGTTACTTAATATACCTAAGAACACAAGATTCCCTGAGTTCATATGCCAGAATCAGTATTTCCTATGCCACCTTAGACCTGTTTACTTAAGTGTCCTCCCCTAGTTTTTTAATCTTTAAAATGAGGGTGATGAGAATTTTAAAAAATACTTTACTCCTAAGATGGTATGAGGTTTAAACAAAGGAATTGGCTGAATGTGTACTATGTAGTACGGACTTAGTACATGTAAGCTATTATTTGCAGTCACATCAATACTATACTATACCCATTTTAAAACAGAGGTCAATTCCTCAGGAGATGATAGGCTTGTTAATAATCACATTCTAGTTTGAATAGATTCTTAGTACTTTCTTACACTCTGATATGACAGAATCCTGATCCTTTCCCCAACTGCCATTATATCCACAGTTCAAAATTTCAGGGGACATTTATATAAATTGTTGCAGACCTTAAAATCATTTTTTCTTCCTGTTTCTTGACATAGGAAAAAAATGAGTTCAGAGAAGCTTAGTAAAATCATAAGTGACATAACTCAGAACTGATCTAAACCCTTAAATGACCATACAAAAGGGGGGGTCACCACTTGAGTCTCCTGTCTCCCACCTTGCTTTAGATTCCCATGGATTTCTATATTTGTTTTTAATGTTCATTTATTCTTGAGAGAGAGAGAGAGAGAGACAGAGTCTAGTGGGGGAGAGTCAGAGAGAAGGAGACAGAATCCAAAGCAGGCTCTAGGCTCTGAGCTGTCAGCACAGACCTGAGTGGAAGTTGGACACTTTCCCGACTGAACCACCCAGGTGCCCCGATGGATTTCTACTTCCACTTTGCAATAAGATTTTCAGATAAAACAAAACAATGTATTATTCTCTTCTTTCCTTTACCATATTGTTGATTCTTAATTCATGTATTCATCCACGGATTTTCTTTTTTTTTTAAAGTTTTTTTTTAAAATATTTTTATTTATTTCTAGGAGAGAGAGAGAGAGAGAGACAGCGTGAGCAGAGGAGGGTCAGAGAGAGAGGGAGACACAGACTCTGAAATAGGCTCCAGGCTCTGGGCTGGCAGTCAGCACAGAGCCCGACGCGGGGCTCGAACCCACGAACCGCGAGATCATGACCTAAGCGAAAGTCGGACACTTAACCGACTAAGCCACCCAGGAGCCCCTATCCATGGATTTTCATCATTATTCATCAAATATGCATTGAGTGTTTACTGTGGGCCAGGCAGTGTTCAAACACTGGAAATACAAAGATGAATCAGACACACTCCTTACCGTCATATAGCTCACCGTCTAGAACGGGAAAGGCACAACTGTAAACGGGTGTGATAATTGCTATTGCAGCCTCATGTGCAAGATTCTCGGTGGCTTAAATAAAGGAGTACTGAACTTTAAGGAGGGGAAGTCAAAGGTAACTTATCTGTCACTGAAGAGTCTGACTAGTAACAGAACTGTAATTCAAAGAATTGTAGAGGGGAAAAAGTTCATTGTAGAAAGAGGGAAATGAATGTGCAAAGCCATAGAGGTGTGAATCAGTCAAGGGGGATTAGGTAACAATCCTGAGCAAGTAACTCAGTAGATGAGAAAACAGGCTTTGAAGGCAGAGGCAGGAGCAAGGGCCAGTGAAGGAATAAGACAGCAGAGCTCATGCTGAGGGAGACATAGGGCTTGAAGTGGGAGGATCACATCCTCAGATTTGCATTTTAGGGATATCACTCTGGTTGGAACTATTGTGGGGGAACAACTGAGAGGAGAAAAGATGGACTAGAACCACATAATCGTGCCAGTGAGGGGACGCTGCAGAGACACAGGCACAAGTTTTGAAGGAGCTGATTTTAGATCACAGCCATGGAGTTGGAGGAAAGGAGAGAGATTCAATATTGACTAGGTAAAATCTATTGAGAACATTGTTATTAGTTTAAAGGAGACAAGAAGAGGGTCAAATCTTGTGGTGAGGGAGGCAACATCCCCTCTTCCCAGTGGATTAGTATTTGAGGGGCAAGACTGACCATGGGCCTTCTGTAAACTTATGTGGACCTGTAATTTCTGATTTCCGATGCCTTTTCTGTCCAGTGCTTTTTACCGTGAGGCAGTGCCTCAATAGTCTTTTGGGAATTAGGTTCCAGGAAGTCAGCTCACTGAACATCCAAATCCTCCAATGGCTCAGGCTGGAAAAGCTGACTAATAAAATGCTGACGGTATGGAGTGTGGTGAAACTTATTTCCGAACCTGGTACCAGTTGTAGAAGCCTGCCCGCCATGGAAATATGACTCACAAGTGAGAGCATCAGAGTCAAATGACATGTCCTTACTTATTATGTCAAATGCTCTAGTAATGGGATAATCATTTAAAAAAGCAAAGAGTTGAGGGGCGCCTGGGTGGCTCAGTCAGTTGGACATGCAATTTTGGCTCAGGTCATGAATCTCACAGTCCGTGGGTTCAAGCCCCATGTTGGGCTCTGTGCTGTCACGACAGTTTGGTGTCTGTGTCTGCTTTGGATTCGGTGTCTCCCTCTATCTCTGCCCCTCCCTGGCTCACACTCTGTCTCTCTCTGAAAAAATAAACATCAAAATTTTTTTTTAAAGAAAGCAAAGAGTTGAGACAAACAGTGGACTAGATGCTACATTTGGAAATAACACAAACTTAGGGTGGGCTTTCTTAAAAGTGAGGATGCTGCCTTTAAAAATAACACAGATACTTAAATTCATTTGACAATGGTCAAATGAGCATTATCAATAGTTTGCTATATGCCAAGCAAGGTGTGAAATGTGTGATAAACTTATTTCATTTAATCTTCAAAACAACTTTCTGAGATAGATATTGTTGTTATCCTGGTTTACAGAAGCTGCACAAAAGTATATCGTTTTGTTAAAATTATTCAGTTCTGCAAAAATTAGAACCTCATTTAGTCTTACCACTCTGATAAGCCAGTTCCCATCTGGGAATAAACCAAAATTCTTGTCTTTGCCTCAACTCTCTAGAAAAGACAAAGGAGTAACATTTTTCTTATGACTAATACTTCTCTTGTTTAATTTTTCTAATCAGATGTCTAGGATATTTCGACGTTCTTCTGGAGGAGGTCGGTTTATCAAATCTCATGTTATCAGACTGAGGTATGTATACTTAGTCTGCAACTTCAAGCCAGTATCCTCAAGAAGCACTTGATCAACATGACTGCCCAGCTCCCTCGGGCAAATCTTTACAGGAACACAGAGATTTCATAAACCCTGAGGAGTCCAGCTTGTAGTGCATAGACATTGCCCAATCAGAATAGGAAAATGAAAAGTGTTCTATGTCTGGAGGTGATGTCAGTTATTAGACACTGGAAGGGGAAGGATGGCACTGGCACTGGTAAGACACCTGCTTCTCCGGCTCAGGGTTAAGTAGAATTTAGATGAGCTCTTTTTTATTATTGTCATTCTAACAATCTATTCAACAATCAGACTATGACTCTGCAATAAAGTTTTTTTTGAATGCCATTGTATTTTTGTTATTATTTCTAATACCTTTCCATTTTTATGTTTGCATGAGAGGCAGTATGCATAAATTAACCATACATTTGTTATGAGTCAAAAATAAATCATTGGAACCCACCTTGAATAGACTTTTTATATGATGTCCAAAAGGCTTAGCATTTACTGGAATAATGTATCTTGTTTTCTACCTATTTTGATGAAAAATTTTAAACTTTTTCTGAGGCTATCAATCAAAATACAAATATTTTTTAAAAATGGAGTCTGCTTCATTTCTTAATGGTAGAGTATAAATACTTGTGGTGAAGGAGACCCTGCCTTTTCTTCTCCTCTCTTCCACTTTTTGCTCCTTTCTTACGTTGCTTTCTCCCTCCTTCCTTCCTCCTTTGATTCTTTATATGTTTCAAGGTTAAATTCATTCTCAGAAGGTAACTAGAGGCCTTCTAGACCTATATATTATGGTATAAATGTATATTTTTGAATCTTTTATCAAAAGATTTCCCTAAATAAGTGCTTTCTCTTATTATCCACTTACAAACCATACTTTAACTATCAAGTTCCAAATTATAAAGGACTTAACACAATGAAGGTTTGCTTCATTTCCATGACAGAGTCCAAAGAGTCAGAAGGGGCAGCAGGGGACGTGGATACTAAGAGGGACTGTAGAATGGAATTGCCTACTGGATTGTCAGTGTCTGGTTGGCAAATACAGGAAGAGTGAAATCAGGGAGGGTGGTATGGGAGGTTTTAAGGGGCCAGGCTGGACGTGGGCTACATCATTTCTGCCCACATTTCATTGTCCAGAGTTCACTAGAGTTTCAATAATGTGCAAAGGAGACTAGGAAGTGAAAGCTAGCCCTGTGCTCAGGAGGCAAAGGTAAATGTGTTTCGTGGACAAAAAGCATTGTCTTTGCCACATCACTGCTGAAAAATGGTGTTGGTTACCATGGCTTAGAATTGTCTTGAAAAGCAAATTGTTTAAGTGCATATAAAGCATGATTTCATAAACATCTTTTCCTCTCACAACCCCCTGCAGACTATGACCTAATTAAGGAGCAAGAACAATTTTTTTGAGCTATGTATCTTAGCCAGTATTTCTAGAGATAATTTACATATCTGATATACACTTATTTCATCCATTTTTAAAAATTTAGTGGGAATCTTAATAGGTAAAAGTAGTTAACAATTAGAGAGATGGCTTTATTGTTATTATCTCTGTTTATATGCTTTTTTGCTCTTTAGTCCAGATGAACAAGGTATGAACATCCTTATGGTGCTTATGTTTCGATACCCATCTACTGACAGTGCTGAGCAAATCAAGAAAAGAATTGAAAGGATTTTATACCAAAGTCTGAAGACAAAACAGTTGCCTCTGACTATAAACAAATCATCATTCACGCTCACATGTAAGTCCTTTTACCATCTTTGGGATTCCTTTGCAATCCTCTTTAGTTCTGATAAGAACTTAGGTCAATGTCTTCTCCCATTTTAAGATTTCACTACTGATATATCAACGTAAAACTAAAATAAAAATTCACTGTAAGGAAAAGTTTAATTTTGGAATTTATTTTCATATTTGATTAAGGCCTTTGCTAAGGCTTCTAAATTTTTTCCCATGCATCACGTTGGATCTTTGCAAAAGCATGAGAGGATAGGTATTATTTTCAGCATTTTAAGGAATCTGAGACTCAAGGAAGATATAAGACAGGGGACTAGCAAGCCTTGGGGGCCAAAACCAAAGCACAGGTGTTCTGACTCCCAGAGATCTTTACAGGTCAGTTCTGGGCATGAGCGTCTATAGTATCAAGGAAACCGACATCTTTACGAAGGTTTACCTCCTTTGGAAGAATCATTGGCATGATCTGTGAGGAGGTTCTTTGGATCATTTCTAACTTTAAACAATGTTTTCTTCATTTCCTCCTTTATTCCTTACAAAATAAAATCAAAAAAGTTATTTTGTTTTCCCCCCAAAGGAGAAGAAAATGAAGTCAAAATGTTAAGAAATTAAAACTACCTCACAGCAAGCTGGAATCCAAACTGAGATGCATAATCATGTGATTCAAATTATAAGTTTCAAGGTTGGGTACTGTGGCTTTTGAGTTCCTTATCCCTCCCTCCCAAACCCTAGCATCCATCTCACAAGCACTAGGTGCCCCAGTTCTGTACATTGCTCTGAGTGAATACTTCAAGGAGTAGCGATTCCTGACTTGTTACAAAAAAACAAACATTGCCCTTTGCAGCAGAAAGTCTGTTCCCCTTGAAGTATCCATAAATTTAAGAAAAAGATTATTTTAAGGTTAATGTCCCTGTTGTTAGAATTCAACAAACCGCCCTAAAATGCATTTTGAGATAGAATCCTCACACATATTAATGACAACTTTCATGAATTAGAAATGATGAAGACTGTACTATCTACCTTAAGTATAAATCAGCTATATTCCAAAGTAAAAGATGATATTTTTCAACATTCTATAAAGGGCAATCTCAAATTAAATTTCAATTCCTGATAATATAATTGCTCCTAATGCATGATCATATATGCTAAAATAAATATCCATCATAAAAACATGTTAAAAGGATTTGTTATAATAAAAATAATTTTTATATTTTAAAAAATAATTTTTCAGACTTCTTGGTCATGCACACTGACTTTTTACTATATGGACTGTCGCTTTAACATCAAATAATTATATTCTGCAACCATATTCCATAACCAAAATTCTGCTACAAACATTTTCTCCTGCCACAACTATATCTCTTGTCAAATAAGTAAAGAGAAGTTAAATGTCCAGGAAACATCTAGCAGTGTTTGGGGTTCAGATTCCTTCTCTTGAGGAAGTCAGTATTCCTGAGGAAATCATTATATACTTCTCTATTTTCTTTGACAAATAAACCAAACAAAACAAACAGCAAACCAAAACAAACCAACACAAAACCAAAAATACAATGAAACTGAACTTAAAAGAACATAAAGAGAAGTCTGAAGGGGAAAAGATCTCACAGAAGGGAAGCATAAAAGTGGCACGGCTGGGGTGCGGATCCCTGGGCAGGCTGTATATCAGAGCTTCATGCCTCTAGTGCGCGCTGTCTGAGCAGCAACCTTCTACAATATTCACCAGGAGCAAGACTCCCCAGTGGGAATTTCTATTGTTTATAGACCAGGGACGGAAATGGGGCTGTGAGGAGTCTGTGATGCCCTTGGCTCCCTGGAGCTGCCCTTTTACATTGGCCACCAGGCATGTGCCTGACACGCATGGTCTGGCGCACCTAATACAGAGAGCACCAGCTGTATGGGAATTGGAGGTTGCACCCTGCAGTTATGCTAGAGCTCCCAAAGAAGGCAATCGGGGATAGTCATCCTTACCATTCTTTCCCAGTTTCTTTTTCAGATTTCACAGCAAAAATCAGAAAATAACAAAATGCTCTCTTTTCATTTCAAAGTAAAATTATACATTTTGGACCAAATAAAATCCGAGCTATGTATAATTACGTGACTGAAAAATCTCACGCCCTCTTGAAATATGGATGCTTTGGATAATAACCATTTCTTATAGTGATAACTTGAACAAAATCACATGAAAACAGGAACACATTCTTTGACCAACTAATTCAATTTTTGTTTATTCCAGCTATTGATAGCAAAAAGATGAGGAATCTTCTCAACAGCCGTAAGTTCCAAAATGCACCACTGTCTATTTCATAACAAGGAAAATGAATAAAAGCCACAGAGAAGTTAGAAGTAGAATTCATCAATCCTTTCTTGCTCATCTTATGTTTTTGTAAACCACCTAATGTTTAATTAGTCATTATTATTTTTTTAATGTTTATTTATTTTTGAGAGACAGAGAGAGAGATGGAGAATGAATGGGGGAGGAGCAGAGAGAGAGGGAGACACAGAATCCAAAGCAGGCTCTAGGCTCTGAGCTGTCAGCACAGAGTCCGACGTGGGGCTTGAACTCACCAGACTGTGAGATCACAACCTGAGCCGAAGTTGGACGTTTAAGTGACTGAGCCACACAGGAGCCCCTTTGCTGAACATTTATAACATTTAAAACATTTACATTTATACATTTACACCAAATGCAATTTCAAGTTTTATGACTTGCAGGATGTAGTAAAAGAAAATTATATAGTATTCTTGATATTACACTTTCTGTATATTATATATTTCTAACATTGTATTTTGAACATTTTTTAAAGTTTTATTTATTTATTTTGAGAGAGAGGAAGTGTGCATGCAAGTGGAAGAGGGGCAGAGAGAGAAAGAGGGTGAGAGAATCCCAAGCAGACTCCACGTTATCAGGGCAGACCCCAACGCAGGAATCTAACCCACAAACCAAGAGATCATGACCTAGATCGAGTCAGACACAACCTATGAGCCACCCAGATGCCACCTAACATTGTATTTTAATATTCTCTTCAATTATTTCTCTTTTAATATTCTCTCAAATTCAAGAGAATGTTTTTAAAGTGGTAACCGGTTAGGCTTTATCTTGTTAAATTTCTCAGTTTTCTTGCATTTTTGTTAAAATATCTGTCAGGTACATTTTCGGCCTTCTCTTAATTTCCATTATCTCAATTTCAAATAGGATTAATGGGTTATATACTTTCCCCTATAAATTCTATACACATTATTCCATTTTCTTCTAATGTTTTGTTGTAGAGGAGAAGTCTAAGGCTGTTGCATTTTTTATTTTTACATAGGGTAACTTTTTTGCTCTGAGATGAACGTAGGAAACCTTTATTCTACACTTTTTGCCAAGAGAGTTAGATAAATTATATTTTGCACTGAATTTTGACTAGGACGTTATGAATGTTTTCAATCTGTACACTATTTTTTTTTTTCTTGTTCTGGAAAAATGTTGTTTCATTATACATTTGATGATTGATTTCCATTCTGATTTTTTTTTCTCCCTCAGGAACACCAATGATTTATCTGAATTCCATTTTCTGCTCTCCATATCCATCATTAGTTACAGTTCAGGCCACTCTCCTCTTCATTCTGAACTCTTACCAATTCTGTACCCCGCCAGACCACTTATCTCAGTTGTCCGCAGTTACGTTTTCTCTCTCTTCCACGTGGACTTCGTATCCTCTATGTATCCCCGTGATTTCTAGAATTTTATTTGATTACCGACAGCTCTTTTGTTATGTGTACTCTTCTCACAGCATATTTTCCCTCTCATGTTTGGCTGTTTTGTTACATTAAGATCATGTTTTCTTCAACAGTTTGGCTGATAACAAACACATTTCCTAAAATTTTTTGTGGAAAATAACTCATAAATATGTGTGTCTTCTGAGTTTACATATCATCTGGTTTAGGGGTCTCTAATCATGCTATACAGTAAGATTCAGGCTTAAGGTTTGATCTTACAAGCAGAATTTGTGAAAAGTACATCAATCTTCTTCCCCTTTGCACCAACAAATGTAGCATTCACTGATGCGTGCTCTTCTTTCACTGCCTAAATGCTTCTTATGAGTCATCTTAGCCTATCCTTGGTGCTGTAACTAAATATTATAGACTGAGTAGTTTATAAACAGCAGAAATTTATTGGTCACAATTCTGGAGGCTGGAAGTGTGAGATCAGGGTGCCAGAGAGGTCCAGTGGGTGCTCTCTTCCAACTCACAGGTTTAAAGTATCATCATGTCATGAGCAGAGGGGCTAGAGATCTCTCTGGAGACTCTCACAAAGCACTAATCCCATTCATAGGCTCCACCTTCATGACTTAAGCACCTTCTAAAGACCGCACCTAGTAATACCATCACCTCTAAGGGTTAGGATTTTGACATTAATCTGAGGGGTTCACATTCAGACCACTGAATGAGGTAACTATATTTTCATGGAACTTCTCATCTTTCCTGTATCTCTCCATAGGACGGTGTGCCAGGAAATGTGGCTTCTGCATACATGCATAGGAAGAAAAGAGTTTATGAGTCACAGGGGGATGGTTTAAACTATAGTTCCTGTCTGGCTGGGAAAAAGTTCAGTGCAGCTTAATTTCCTGTGTTGGGGAGTCCCACAGCAGGGAGATGATGGCTTTGTCATGTTACCAGGATTCTCCACGTGGTTCTGGTTCACAAGCTAGAGCTGGGGCAGTCCAAGAAGTTGCTTTCAAACCCCACTGGCTATTGCCATTTCTAACAGAATTTATAATTTTTTTCTTATCTTTCCTTATGCTGTGGTGATTTTGCTCCTTTGCCTTTGAAACATACCAGAGTCAGGTTTTTCATCTGCAATGTGAGGATGACACTTAGCAGAGAGAGAGTTGTGAAAATTAGAGAAATATATGTAACACTACATAAAGGGCCTGGCTCACAACTGGTAGATAGTACTTATGTTAGCATTACTTCCCTGCATAATTTAAGAGGAAATTGGGAGAGAAGGTATCTATTAGGCATTACCAATATATTAGCCTAGAAATCCCATCTATTTAATTTTATAGTCACCTTCAACTGGAGCTATTTAACGCTGAGAGAATTATGATGAATCTATAAATATGATTTCAGGCATCTATTTTTAACCTGTTTCTGAAAAAAATTCCTTTTTGCAAAAAACTAGTATTTTTAATAAGAATATAAATAATTAAAAAGTACATTAATAGGGGCAGCTGGCTGGCTCAGTTGGTAAAACATGTGACTCGATCTTGGAGTCATGAGTTTGACTTTTATACCAACTTAGGTATAAAGCTTATTAAAATTAAAAAAGAAAGATATATTAATAAAGTATATCAATATGCTTTCCAGTATTACTTAAGGTGGATTTAAACTATAACAAATTGAGTGTTTGTTGTCAGGGAATCTGATTTTTTAAAAATTTTTTCAATGTTTATTTTTGAGAGAGAGACAGAGAGAGAGAAGAGAGCACGAGTGAGAGAGAGGCAGAGAGAGAGGGAGACAGAGAATCTGATGCAGGCTCCAGGTTCTGAGGTGTCAGCACAGAGCCTGATGCAGGGCTCAAATTCATGAACCATGAGATCATGACCTGAGTCAAAGTCAGATGCTCTCAACCCACTGAGCTACTCAGGTGCCCCTGAATTTGTTTTTAAAAAACTAATCTTTTAAATTTTAGAAAACCAAAAAAGGCATTATTGTTCAAGACTGTTTAAATTCAGGGCTTGCAAAGACAATCTATAAATGCACATCAAGGGAGAATCATAACCTGCATTCAGTACTGGGCTCTCTCTCAGGAGCAAGAACACAAGCTTTGATGTAGATCCTCCTAATTTTATGTCTAACTCTATCACTTACCAGCTGGGTAAACCCTAGCAATTTAGGTTCTCTCTCCAAGACTCAGTTTCCTCATCTGAAAAGTGGGTTGCTATAAATAAATCTAAACCACGTAACAGAGCATCTATATATTTTTGATGCTCAATAAATTTTTTATCTACATCTCTATATATCTATCCATATATACTTAATATAGAGAGACAGAAGTTAATTCCTAGACTTAACTTAATTCCTTGATGTATTAGTAACTATTTCTTCAAGAAACCTCAATAGGATCAGAAAGACTCCTATAGATTAATCTCAGACACTGAGTACTACAAAAGGGTCAAAGAACAGTAGGCACATGTACCCAATGTTTATAGCAGCACTATCGACAATAGCCAAAGTATGGAAAGAACCCAAATGTTCATCAACTGATGAATGGATAAAGAAGATGTAGTATATGGACTATGTAATATGGAATATTACCAGGTGATCAAAAAGAATGAAACCTTGCCATTTGTAACAATGTGGATTGAGCTAGACAATGTGTATTATGCTAAGTGAAATAAGTCAGTGAGAGAAAGACAAATCTCATATGATTTTGCTCATATGTCGAATTTAAGATATAAAGCAGATGAACATAAGGGGAGGGAAGCAAAAATAAGATAAAAACAGGGAGACAAACCATAAGAGATTCCTAAATACAGATAACAAACTGAGGGTTGCTGGAAGGGGTATGGGCTAAATGGGCAAAGAGCATTGAGGAGGACACTTACTGGAATGAGCCCTGGGTGTTACATGTAAGCGATGAATCACTAAATTCTGTTCCTGAAACCATTATTACACCATATGTTAACTAACTTAGATTTAAATTAAAAAAACAAAGAAACAAAAGAAGAGCAGGCACAATAACCTGCCGAAGAATCTGCACCCAGTGCAAATCAGGATATGCATTTTTTTTTTTCTCTTCCTTTTCATGAAAACAAGCTAACATAAATTTCTGCGACAGGCTGCGGAATACGGATGACATCTTCAAACATGCCTTTACCAGCATCCTCTTCTACTGAAAGGATTGTCCAAGGGAGGGAAACAGCCATGGAAGGGGAGTGGCCATGGCAGGCCAGCCTCCAGCTCATAGGTTCGGGCCACCAGTGCGGAGCCAGCCTCATCAGTAACACATGGCTGCTGACAGCAGCTCACTGCTTCCGCAAGTAGGTTCAGCTGCTGTGAGTCTGTTCCCAGTGCAATTTCGTGTAATTGCATAATGCATTTTACTGTCGTGAAGGAAAATGCAGTGTACTTTGAAGACAATATCGTAATTATCCAAATCGCTTTTAAATTTTTATAAGTGTATTTTTTTATAGAAATAGCGTAATTTAAAAAACTGTGTTTAAGACAAATCTTCATACCTTTATGTTCATGAAAAATTACCCCAACCTTTGTGAACCAGTGTGGATGGGGAAAAAGTTCTTGACAACATGTCAGGATCCCCAGGCCA
This sequence comes from Hyaena hyaena, assembly GCF_003009895.1. Lineage (NCBI taxonomy): Eukaryota > Metazoa > Chordata > Mammalia > Carnivora > Hyaenidae > Hyaena > Hyaena hyaena. The sequence continues at coordinate 416,359 of NW_024081478.1, read as the reverse complement.
TCTCTCTCTGACACTAACCAGCTGGATATATCACATAACTGGGCAAGCCATTTAACTTCCGAGTTTCAGTGTCCTTATCCATAAGGCATGGATTGAACTAGGCCTTTTAAATGAGGTCTCCTTTCTGGAAGACAATGCATGGAGTAATAGGGTATTCCTTAATTTTTTTTAATGTTTGTTTATTTGAGAGAGAGAGAGAGAGAGAGAGAATCTCAAGCAGGCTCCATGCTGACAGCATGGAGTCTGATGTGGGCCTTGAACTCACAAACCTAGGGATGATGATCTGAGCCAAAATCAAGAATCAATCACTTAACCAACTGAGCCACTCAGGTCTCCGGGGATAGGATGTCTCTATTTGATCTACTCAATTAGTTTATGAGTTCCTTAAGGACCGACATCACATACGTCTTCTTATCTCCAAGAATTCTAGTTTTCAAAAAAAGGCTTCAGCCCTAAGATTTCTGTATCAAATTAAACTTTTCTTTAAAGTATAAATAAGTAAAATAGTCTTCCTCATCTCCGGCCCCACCATGTCCCTCCTCCTCTCCCTCCCTACTCCTATACCCACCAGGCCTGCTCATCCCTGAGGCAGCACAGAGTACTTTGAAATCACTGATCTTTCTGGTTTTTCACTAAGAAGTTTATGATTCACCAACACAGTAATCCTGCATGAACGAGGAAATCCCCTTTATGAATTCTCCTCTGTGTGATTTCCTTCTACATAAATTTCCTTTACATAGAGAATTTCAAGTTTCTATATACAGTATTTCTAGTCATTCCTTACAGGATAATTAGAAAAAGAGGGAACTGGGCTTTGGGGATGAATAGGGAGTAAAGATATAATAGAACTAGATTGAATTTGCTTGTAATGTAAGCTTGTGAGAGAGAAAAACTTCTGCGTGAAGAGAGAGCCTGAAAGAGGGACTGAGCAGGCCAGATCAAAGGGTGGCAGGGGTGTGTGTGTAGGGGGAGGGATTGGGGGTCAGGAGAGAACCTTTAACAGCCTGACATTAGGTAAATCTGCTTAGCCCTTGAATATCGGGGCTGTGTGTGGGTGGAAGGCGGAAAAACAAACCTGTGTACACATGAGGGTTTGTGAAGCAGGCCAGATCATACTTTGTCCCAAAGATCACGGTAAGACCCAGAAACAAGAGCCAACAAGTGAGTCATAAAGTCAGAATAGATGGAGTATCTGATACACAGGGAAAATGCCTCCTAGTGTCCATATTACCCAAAACAAATCAAAATGAATTTCTGCACATTTAATTGAAATTATAGAAGGAAGGGAATCTGAAGAGTTCGTAATGAACAATGAATTAAAAGATTGGCAATTAATTACAAAATACCCATTAGTATTATTAATCCAAACAAAGCATGGAAATTTCAAAATATCTTTAGGGGCTTTTGTACTTTCATTTGTCTCATTAATATTTTAATCTCTCTGCCATGAGGCCAGAAACTGCAAATTCTCTCACCAGAGAGATTTTTCAGGAGCATAATCCCAACAGGTGGGGGAAATGCAATCTCCATCTCTTTTAGACGACACAGGTAAGCATCACAAACCTTATCCTGTGATTTTTTGCAGAAATAAAGACCCAAGTCAATGGATTGTTACTTTTGGTACAACTATTACCCCACCTGCAGTGCAACGAAGCCTGGGGAAAATTATCCTTCATGAAAATTACCACAGAGAAACAAATGAAAATGACATTGCTTTGGCTCAGCTTACCACCCGAGTTGAGTTTTCAAATATAGTCCAGAGAGTTTGCCTCCCAGATTCATCTATAAAGCTGCCACCTAAAACAAGTGTGTTTGTCACAGGTTTTGGATCCATTGTAGATGATGGTGAGTGATTCAACCTAATACACACGTTTGTTTTGAGCTCTAACAAACTGTCTAGGGAATCTCTCTTTAGACTTTTCATAAAAATAATGTTGATGCTTCCAATGTGTACAGGCCAGAGCAGAACAGGAATCTGTAGGTTAAAAAGCAGAAGGAATCAGGTCCCTCTCCTTAAATTCACAATTAATTGGAGCAATGATTAAAAAGGGGAGAGGCTAATTGCAAAGAGCATATCTGACTATTTTAGGTGCTACAAGAAGGGACAAAATACTATGGGACTATAAGGGAGTAAATGATTCTGAATTGTATATTTCCCAATGTGGAAACTCCTAGTTAGCATATACTTCAGATCACAATCTTACTGATAACTTTCTTTCTTTTCTCTTTTCTTTTTTTTCTTTCTCCTTCCTTCCTTCCTTCCTTCCTTCCTTCCTTTCTTTCTTTCCTTCTTTCCTTCTTTCTTTCCTTCTTTCTTTCTTTCTTTCTTTCTTTCTTTCTTTCTTTCTTTCTTTCTTTCTTTCTTTCTTGTCTAAGTACTTCCTCATTTAATGGGGATTTATGATGACCATAAACATAAAAGTATTTTGTGAATGTTTTGAGAATTTTTCACTTTGATTACTAAATTTAACATACATTTCTTTTCATCTATCTCACCTCCTGGTTGGCTCAAAAAGATGAGTTCTAAAATTTTATAAATCAAAGACCAGAATTTAAGATTTCTAGCTACCAGTTCATTCCACTCTAAAAAGAGATTAATTGAATGTTTTAAAATGGGAAATTTTAAACTCCTGATTTTAGCTCAGGTCATGGTCTCCTGGTTCCTGGGTTTGAGCCCTGTGTCTGGTTCTGTGCTGAGAGCACAGAGCCTGCTAGGATTCTCTCTCTCTCCTTCCCTCCTCACACACACACACTCTCTTTCTCTCAAAATAAACTTAAAACACAGAATAAAATGGGAAATAAATGTTTAGGTTTCTGTCAAAGATAGCCTGAAAAAAAGTAAGAGACCAAAGCTAATATATATTAAATTTTTTTGTTAATGTTTATTTATTTTTGAGAGAGAGAGACAGAGAGCAAAGGAGGAGCAGAGAGGGGGAAACACCGAGTACCAAGCAGGCTCCAGGCTCTGAGCTGTCAGCACAGCACCTGACGCAGGGTTCAAACCCATGAACTGTGAGATCATGACCTAAGCCAAAGTCAGACACTTAACCAGCTAAGCCACGCAGGCGATCCTGCTAATATATATTTAAATCTGGCTTTTTTTTTTCTTGATAGAAATTGATTATATAAGAAATTTCCAAATGCCCCATGTATCTCCAACATGGGATGTTATGTCTCCTTTTGTGTTCTCTTCCTTTATCGCTAGTGTAAGTCTATTCACTAGCAGCTTCAATCTGGAGGCATATGCTCTTTACCTTCTTCTCCTAAACTCCAGTCTTGCCCTGTACTGGCATCACATTGATGGCATATTGTGGGCATTGGGTCTGTTTCCCACGTTTTAAGCCACCTCTAAATAATACACTATAGCACAGAGTAGGGAACATAGCTCTGTGCAGCTCATGTACTGGTTTTTACATGAATATCTTTCAGAAAATCAATATACTTCCCCGAAGTACATTGGTTGGTCAAGATGAGTGTGATGAACCCTCTCCTCATGAAAAAAAAAAAGTGTATACACACACTATTACATGTAGGTGTAAGGATTTCTAATGGTTTGAAGATTCACAGAGATGGTATAATATTGGGGTATGCCTATGTATGGTTCCTTGAATTTAGACATTTGTGATACAGAACATAAATTAGACAATAATTAATGTTAATAAAATAATCTTTTTTGTGCTTTTGTTCCTAGGAATATACAACACATATATATTCCATGTCTTAGACATAGTTATATTCAAAGAACATATTTTTTGCTTGTGTGTATGTGTTTGTATAATAGGACCCACGCAAAACAAACTTCGGCAAGCCAGGGTGGAAACCATAAGCACGGATGTGTGTAACAGAAAGGATGTATATGATGGCCTGATAACTTCAGGAATGTTATGTGCTGGATTCATGGAAGGAAAAGTAGATGCATGTAAGGTAAGACCAAAGTCAAGTTCAAAACTTTGAAAAATAAATTTCAATTAGCTATTTCTAAATTTGGCATACATTTCCCCTAGGAGAATAAAAAAGTCATCTATTTGACCAAGAATTCAGTTTATTTAATAATTATAACTTAAAAAGTTCTTATATTAAGTGCTTACTGTATGTCAAGTCAAGTGCTTATTTCATTTAAAATAGTGAAATCAAAGAGGTACTATTTTTACACCTATTTCACAAATTGGGAGATTAAAGTCTATTGCTCCCTATTTCTGGTTCAAATAATCACTCTTCTGTTCTATTGTTATTTTCTTAAACAAAATTGGAAACAAAAGACAGAGAAACCTCTCCTCTGAAGACCACCTTATTCATCTCTGGCATTATCTCTCATGTATCTTGGTTTCATTTCCTGACCTCCAAGTCTCTCTGTCCCTCTCACAATTTAATGACACTGACACCTGAAAGGGGCTTCCTGTCCATCCGAGGCCTGCATTATAATCACAGACCCATTTTAAATGCTAGATTTTTAGTTCCTAGGCCTCCTACTCCCATCCACCTCCACTTCTCAGCCACATTTCTAGGGTCACATCTTGAGCCTTGTTTCATCTCTAAAAACACTAATTCCCCAAATCTTCCTATATAAGGTCCTGCCTACATTTCAATCTATTCCTGCTCCCTTGGCCATTCCCTCTATGCTATACCCCTGTCTGCCTGTCCTCACTCCCCAACTTACACAGCCTACACAAATGTACATTGTGTTCTTTCTTTGTTTTATCTTTCCCTTTACCTTCTATCGCCATCCAATAAACAATTTATTTTATTTAGATGGGTTATTGTCTGTCTCTCCCACTAAATGAGAATATAAACTTCATGAAGGCACAGATTTTTGGGGGTCTATTTGATTTACTACTGTATTACCAACATCTGAATCAGTGCCTGGCACAGATATTTGTTGGCCTAATAAAATATCACTTCAACTTCAGTAAGACCTGTCGCTTCTCTGCTTTATCACATTCCATTTATCCTTTCTTCCATTGTCCACTTGTCCAACTTAGATTTCACTATTAATCATTTTATGAACACTTTTGCTAATATCCCAAGTTCTCTCATTGATCTGTCTTTTCAGTGTTTCTGTCTGACCAAGTCCCAAAAATGGAAGAACTCAACTACCTACTCTCTCTCTCTCTGCTGCATCAAGGAAATCAAACCCTCCTGGAAAAAATACAACAGAACACAATGGTTCCACTATAGGTTTCAGATAACAAAAGTGATAATCTTACTATTTTTCTTTCTTTTTTTTTTTTTTTCCAAATCTACCTTTCTCTGAACTTACTCAACATTTTCCACTTTCTTAAACTTCTGGGTTTTATTTTCTAACTTTTTATTTTCAACTGATGACTTTGCTTCCCAGTTTTCAAAGAAAAATAGAAATCATAAGTGGAGAATTTCCTCATCTTCCAACACCATGAACGCAGACCTGCCTTCACCTAAACCCACAGTTAATATAGTTAACATTTCTCTTGTATCTAGATTCTTCTCTACTCCTATCTCTCAAGTTAGGTGGAAAAAAACCTCCAACTTTTTCTTGACCCATAATGCCTCCAGCTAGCACCACACCTTATCTCTTTACCATGAAATATTTGGGAAAATGTCTATATCCATTGTCTCAATTTTCTCACCTCTCACTACCTCTTCAAACCATTTCAATACGGTTTCTGCCCTTTCACTTCAAATTGCTCTTCCTGAGGTTTCCACTAACCCACCTCCAATAAGAGTATTTTTCTCCTATTCCTTTTTTTTCCCCGCACCTCTTAGCACCATTCAATTATGGTTACCACTCCCTCTTTCATGTCTTCTTTGGCTTGTAATGATTTTCATTTTACATCTCTGCTTCTTCTCTGTTTCCTTTTCAGGTTCATTCTCTTAATCTCAGCCATTAAATTTTGATCTATTCTCTGCCTGCTCCTCTTTTTCCTCTATACTTTCTCCCTAGAGGATCTGATTTTCCTCTTTAGCTTCATATATCATCCTTTGACAGATGATTCATTAATTTATATGTTAGCCCCAAGCTCCCCTTTGATCTTCGGACTTATGTATTCAACTCCTACTTGACAACTCCCCCTGGATATTTCAAAGATATCTCAAATTCAAAATGTTGCACCTGATTTTGTTCTTTTCCCCTCCCCTGATTCTCTTCCTTTATTTTGTCTCTGTGAATGGCATCTGTTGTCATTCTGTTAAGCCAGAAAACTAGAAGGCATTTTAGCTTTCTTTCCTTACCCCATACCCAACAGATTACCTAATTCCATGGATTTTACCTCCCTTTCCCCACTTTTTCCTCACACTACCCTATCTAAAGGAATTAGTCATCTAGCTGATTTCCTTATATTCATCCATATGCTCCTTTAGTCCATTTGTCAAATGAAAGCCAGGAAGATTTCTAACGAGATGCTAACCTGATCTTGTCAACCTCCTTCTTAAAACACTTCAGTGGCTTACCTGCAGTCTTAAGATAGAAAACGTAACTTCTAACTTCTAAGCAAGACCCTCAGCGTTTGTCCAGGACTAGTTTCCCTGACCTTTGCAGCCTCATCACAGTCACTTGCCCCTTTGTTGTCTTCTCTTCAGTCCTCCTTTTTATCCCCCCCTCCCCTACCCCGGGCTCCTGCGTGTGCCAGGCTTCTTCATGTCACAGAGCACTTGCAGTACTGTTCCCTTTGCCTAAAACATGTTATATTCCCACCTTCCTTTTCATGGTCAGCTCAATTACATCTCATCATGGAAAACTTTCCTGATCTCCCTGACCAGTCAAACTCCCCTATGTATGTTTCCATAGCACTTATCATAGTTGTCACTTTGCATTGATTTGTGAGCTTGTTTAATAGTGTCTTTTTAAACATCTATTTACTTTTGAGAGACAGAGCATGAGTGGGGGAGGGGCAGAGAACGAGGGAGACACAGAATCTGAAGCAGACTCCAGGCTCTGAGCCCAGGACACATAGTTGGAGCTGAATAAGTAGTTGATAAAAGAATGAATGATTGAGGTAGAAGAAGCACAGAAAGGTTACATATTTTAGCCTAAGTCACATAGGCAGTAATTAATAGAGTTAGTCCTGAAATGTGGGCAGTTTAAATAGCAAGACCACACTTTTAACCTGTGCATGTATATCTGTTTATGTACTTAACTGTCCTTATTCCAAAACAGATTTAGTGGTGTGTATATAAAATTCAGCAAGAATAATTAGAATTAGGTGCATGAAAACCAAGGAGACCAAGAATCAGTCTATAACATAGAGTCTAGCTAACAATATTCAGAGATCATCAAAACTTTCCACCTATGCCCATAAATACTAAATTCATATTTAATATTTTTTATATATACTTACTAACCCATACATAAAATGTTTAATGAAACTAGCAAAGGGGCACGGGGGTGGCTTAACTGGTTAAGCATTCGACTCTTGATTTTGGCTCAGGTCATGATCTCTTCGTTCATGATTTTGAGCCCTGCATTGGACTCCATGCTGACAGTATGGTGCCTGCTTGGGACTCTATCCCTCTCTCTCTGCCCCTCCCCAACTTGTGCCAGCTCTCTCTCTCTCTCTCTCTCTTAAAATAAACTTTAAAAAAACTAGCAAAAAAAAAAATCCAAGAATGCTAAACCAGAAATAATGTAACCGTTTCATGTGAATGACTATTAGCCTTTCTAGAAAACAATGCACTTTAAAGTTGAGGACATAATTTTAACTCAAATTCAGAGGAATATTATATAATCTATCTTCAGTCTGGTTTCATGTTCTGTATGCCAGTTTCCTTTTTGTCTGTGGAATGACAGAAATGGCCTTGCTCCTGAGTTTATAATATTAATATTAAATATTTTTGTTTTTTCTCAAGGGCGATTCTGGTGGACCTCTGGTTTATGATAATCATGACATCTGGTACTTAGTTGGTATAGTAAGTTGGGGACAATCGTGTGCTCTTCCCAAAAAACCTGGTGTCTATACAAGAGTGACTCAGTATCGAGAATGGATTGCCTCAAAGACTGGTATCTAGAGTGAAGTGTCTATGAATTATATCCATGGCATATGAAGCTGAAATGCCTGCAAATTGTATATTATTTATATTCATGCAGTTTGGATCAATGATTTTTCTGGATGGGAAGAAATCCTTTGATTCAGACTGATGTAATATCCTGGAGTGGTCTTTGCACACAAGTGACTGAACTCTTTCTCTACACTGAGGGAAGAAGACAGAGCAAATGGCAATAACACCAATTCCTCACAAAGGAAACTGTTTGTGATACTTATTAATAAGAGGAATATTTATAATGATTTCCCCCATTGGAAGACAAGGAACATCATTTTTCACAGGCTATGATGAGCTTCCAGGACTGCCAAAAACTTACTCAGATAATAACCAGGAGCACCTGTGACTCCCTTATCAAACAGCTGTCTTCCCTGAGAATTCAGAGCTTCAGCCGTGAAAGACTGACAGCTGGATATTAACTGGCTAGAATGGAGAAGCATGGAATCACAATAGAAGTTGAACTCTATCCTGGGTTTATAAATAATAATACAAAGCATTATCATTAACAAGAAGACCTGTGATTTAGAAGATATTTGGGTGTACCTGAACTTGCTGTTAATATTGTTACATACACAAGGACTAGCTTCAGGATAAAAGTGGTATTACAAAGAAGCATTGCTGATCTATTCGTTAACAGAATTTTGCCATCCATATATCAATTGAAGTTAGGCCAGAAAGAAGAAAAAGAAAAATCTTGGGAGCATTTTTCCATGTGTACAAGGAGGATGAAAAGAACTGATGGGATATAGGCTAGTTGAGTTGCTTTCAAATGATTAAGAGCAAGAAAAACATTCCTTAGATTTTTGGTGGAATGAGCTATCCAAATATTTATTTAGAAATATGTACATCAGTGTATGGTAACTGGTGCTTTTGTGAGTCTTCAGCTCTCTGTCAAGTCAGATATCTATCAGGTTGGGAGAACTGATTTGTGTAAGCACTTAGGACAGTGCCTCACATATATTAGGCACTATGTGGATATTTCCTATATGTGGAGGAAAGGAATTTCTCCATGAGTTTTAAGATAAATTAACTTTTTCAAATGAGTGAATGGTTTTGGGTCTTAAATACAGCCTAGAGTCTAATGGCAGAGAGCACAGGTTTTGGAACCAGGCTGCCCAGGCTTAAATGTTGGCTTTGCCACGTATGAACTGTGTGTCCTATTGCATGTTTCTTAACATCTCTATGCATTAGCACTTTCATCTCTACAATTAGAATAAAAAGAGTACCTACCTCATATGGTTGTTATGAGGATTAAATGCATTAGTAAAAGGAAAACACTTGGAACAGTTTTTGCTCACAGTAGTCTCTCATTATGAACTAGCTACTATTAATTATTATTAATGTGCTTTGAACTCAGTAAAACAGTATACTTTTTGAAAGCAGTCCCTGCTTTAAAATCATGTCATTGATTTCAGAAGGCTTAAATTACACTGTAAAATGGAAAAACCCAAGTGATCTATTTAGGACTATGTCTGCTTATAGACATAGTTGTAGGGAGTGTGGTCATCAGACACCAGGGTTGGGACCACAGAGATGCAGCAGTATTCATCTTCAGGGCTCAGATGTACGGCCAAAAGTGCTAGATTTCTTGTCCTCATGTATCAGAGAAAAATCTAGTCTTTCTATTTCTTTAATGACAAAGTTTTGTTGATTTACATGTATGTATGTTGATCTGTAATATATGTAAACAAGATAAATATAACTTAAAAATTTTTCTAGTTATCATTCACATCTTAATATTAACATAAATAAACACAAAAGGGTCATCCATGGACACTCTCTGTTTAAAAGGAAAAGGTCACCAAATTTCTGAGTTAATAATGACTAATAAGTAAATATCAATAGAAGAAACAGAATAAAGACTTAAATGTTTATACTTCCTTCTATGCAGAGAAACAGAAGCTTTCTGGAGAATATTTAGCATATTTAAGACAGATTTGATTGATGATAGACCTTTTTATATTAAAGCTAAACAGTCTTTCGTAGAAACAAGAAACAAATCTGTCTACAAAATCAATAAATTCCTACTGTATAGGTTCTTTAACAATGAATATATGCTTTTGTGTAACTATATTTACATTTCATAGGATTGATAGCTTTTTTCATTGAAGTGTCTGTGAAACCGTACACTGATTTAAATGATTCAATGCTCAGTTCAATTTAATTCAATGACATTTTAACACAAATGAGAGGCATAAATACAAAAGACCATAAGTAAATCTGAAAAATGGAAAAGGGGATTTTTAAAACAGGATTTATATGTCTTATTTTTAGTTTGATACCTGACCTGTTGAGTGGTGTTATAGGAATTATGCAATATCTTTTACCTCATATTTTCCATCTACCAAAAGGGACATTAACTATCTACCTCATGGCATTGTTGTGAGGCTTTCCTGTTGAATAATAAGTTGAAAGGTCAAAGAACGTTTAAAGCCTGCTAAACAAATGCTAAAAATGTGTTATTGTAAACTGTTATCAGTATAGATGATGATGCAAATACATTAAGATTGTAAAAAAGGGCTTTTTTAAATAGTGTTGACATTTTTATTGATCATTAGTATCATCTTGTGAATTTTGCAAAAATATTGTGGTTAAAAAAAACAAAAACAAACAAACCTGGGTTTTGCCTCCTGTGTTGTAAATGTTATAGTAATACTCACATCTTAAAACAAACAAACAAACACTACTAAAATTTGCTTGACGTATTGTTTTAGAAGACAGGTCAAATCCTTTAAAGTGACAGTAAACAATACAGTATATAATCCCTGTGGAATCCTGATGGAATTTGGGGTGCCATGAGAATTAAAGGGTTAGTTTTTAATGGTAGAACAAGAGTGGACCAAAATTTTTGCGATGTTTAACCATCTCTCAATGAAATTCACAACTCAACAATAAGAGTAAAAGTATATCAATGGGAATCTACCCTTTTCAACTGAATAAATCTGTCACTTTGTTAATATGTTTGAGGGCAAGGGATGTATTTAAGGCATTCCTTCATGCACTCATGAAAATGAAACATAAACTTGTTACAAATGACTGGAACCCTTGTAGCCAGGCCAGTCTTTCTCCCCCTACTCTCATCTGACTTATGTGGGTGTCACTAGCCAGGAACATTACAGTTCTAGAAGTCACTGGGATTAGATTGCTGCCAAGCCAATGGTTCTCCTTGCAAAAAAAAAAAAAAAAAAAAAAAGGTGAGGTAAGTTAAATTCACATAATATTCAGCAAAGTTTCATTGGAGCAACACAGTTTTACTGTTAAGACAAACAACACCACTTAAAAGTGTATCCAACTATACCTAAGGAGAGGAGGATAATTTTAATGAGGCAAAGCTGCAGAGCTAGTTAAATTGGCAGCAATTTAAAACCTTAATATGGTATAAGTTAAAAATCTAGACTATATTTTTAAATGATGATCAGCAAAAGATTTTGAACTCTACTAAACAACCAATGTCTTTGTCTTGGCTCTTCTTACTGCCTCATTAGAAAATCTGTTTTATGAATAGATAAAACTACAGAAAACCCACTATAATTAAGCAAATTAAAATTTTTGATAAGGTTGGGTTTTTTTATTTTTACAAATAGTTTATTGTCAAGTTGGTTTCCATATAACACCCAGTGCTCATACTCACAAGTGCCCTCCTCCATGCCCATCTCCCTCCTGCCCCCCCCGCCGCCCATCGGTCCTCAGTTTTTGTCAGCATTCAAGAGTCTCTCATGGTTTGCCTCTCTCCCTTTCCCCCACCATTTCCCCCCTTCTTCTCCCCCATGGTCCTCCGTTAAGTTCCTCCTAATCCTCCTATACGTGCAAACATGTGATATCTGTCCTTCTCTGCCTGACTTATTTCACTCAGCATAACACCCTCAAGGTCCATCCATGTTGCTACACATGGCCAGATTTCATTCTTTTTCATTGCCATGTAGTATTCCATGGTATAGATAAACCACCTCTTCTTGATCCATTCATCCGATGATGGACATTTAGGCTCTTTCCATGTTTTTGCTATTGTTGAGAGTGCTGCTATGAACATTGGGGTACATGTGCTCCTATGCATTAGCATTTCTGTATCCCTTGGGTAAATTCCTAGCAGTGCTATTGCTGGGTCATAGGGGAGTTCTATTGTTAATATTTTGAGGAACCTCCACACTGTTTTCCAGAGGGACTGCACCAGTTTACATGCCCACCAACAGTGTAGGAGGGTGCCCATTTCTCCACATCCTTGCCAACATCTAGAGTCCTCTGATTTGCTCATTTTAGCCACTCTGACCAGGGTGAGGTGGTATCTCAGTGTGGTTGGGGTTTTTTAAAATGTTTATTTGTTGGGGCGCCTGGGTGGCTTAGTAGGTTAAGCGTCCGACTTTCGCTTAGGTCATGATCTCGCGGTTCGTGGGTTCGAGCCCCACGTCGGGCTCTGTGCTGACTGCCAGTTCAGAGCCTGGAGCCTATTTCAGAGTCTGTATCTCCCTCTCTCTCTGACTCTCCCCTGCTCACGCTGTCTCTCTCTCTCTCTCCTAGAAATAAATAAAAAATATTTAAAAAAATGTTTATTTATCTTTTAGAGAGAACAGAGGAGGGGCAGAGGGAGAAGGAGAGAGAGAATACTAAGCAGTCTCCATGCTCAGCACAGAGCTAAACCACCAACTGAGCCACCCAGGTCCCCCTAAGCTATTTCTGTAAATACTTAGAATAAACATTCCTCTACAAGTTTCAATATTTTCAACATGGAGCCCAATGTGGGGCTTGAACTCACAAAACTCAAGATTATGACTTGAGTTGAAATTGAGTCAGGCACTTGACCAATTGAGCCTCCCAGGCACACCTCTGCTGGGAACATTTTAAAAGCTATTATGTAGTTGACAGTGGAAAATATCAAAGGCAGTCCAAAGTTAGCATTTAATGAAGTATACTTTAAAGAGTCGGCTTTGTAATATTTTAGTCTATATTCTGGATTATTAAAAATTCTTTAAGTAACAAAGCTATGCAATGAAGAATAAGCTAACCAGTTGTCATAGCTTTCCTGTGAAGTATTTTACACATTTTTACACATTTTGATCTACTGTCAGAATCTATGTCCCAACTTTTATTTAAAAATGTAGTTTCATAGATAAGGTGATCATCCTATTAGATCTTTCTTCTCTTTCTTCCCCCAAACCTAGATATTCTCTGTAAAAGATGCTCAGATGCCCTTTTAAATATTTCCAGGAAGAGAAATTTCATAAATGCATGGAGTTGTCTTCCTAATGGTTTTAATAACCACCCTTCATCAGTATTGTCAACCAAGGAGAAGAGGCTGTAAAGCAACCAAAGTGTTTATTTGGGGTCTAAGGGAATGCAATCCAGGAGACAAAGTGGACAGAAATTAAAAGTGTGCTCTGGATTTGCAAGCAGGGAGTACAGAGTTACCAAAGGCAAAAACCACAAGGTTACATAACTTGTTTTGATGGAATTATGATTGATGCTGACAGAGTTAAACTATCTAACACATTTATTGCTACTTAGCTAATAGATGGTACATTATCTCTATTTTAGTCCAAAGTAGAGGATGTGTTCCAGAAGGTGACAAGCTGCAATGGACAAGTTGCAGCTGACAAAAGTAAAAAATCCATGGTGTTCAAAAAATGGAAAAAGGAATGCATAAACTGCTTCCTCAGTGTCCTCCCGACAATATTTTGAATGACTCTCTTAGCAATGCTAACTTCACCTTTGAAATCTTTCCTAGTATTCAAAACAAGCACTTTTTGCTGAACCTCAAACCTGTATCCTCTTGTTTAGATCTAAGTGGAGATTAATGAACTCCTGGGATTCAGTCTACTAGTGTTTGTCCTACAAGTGGTAATCCCTAGGGAAAGAGAATTAGGAAGCTAAATGAACAGGCTGAAGTGCACTATGAAGAAAAGAATTTAAAAATGAAGAGGAGAAACCAAAAGAATCTGAAAGTAAAACTGAAGCCATTGGAAAGACAAATATTAAGCATCAGCTGCTTGATAAAAGTTTCAGATAAAAGAAAATAGTTGGACTACTTAATAAAATATGTTTTAAAGTAATGGAAATGGATAATTGATTTAGCCCTTTAAAAAATACTACAGGAACATTATAACTATACTTTTTGAGAGGGAGGATGCACACAATTGTATTGGCCTAACTATTTCTGTTTTTATCTTACAATCCTTATGTATATGCTTACGTATATTTTACAAAGTTGACGTAACAGCATATATAAAATTATGTGTTTTTTCATCTGAGATCATATTACATATTTTTCAGTGACTATGTGTTTGGTATAATCATCATTTTTTCATGGCTTTGAGTTGCTACATCAAATAGTTACATTACACAGACCTTGCCCAGAATGACAGGTTAGCCCACTGTCAACCAAATTTTATACTAGGGTCATGAGGTATAAACTAATGCATCCTTCCCTTCCTCACTCCACAAACCCCCTAGCCCTGTACCAAAGGAAGAGCCCTTTAATCACCCGTCTTTTCCACCTTTGCTTCTTTCCCATTATGCCTGTGGTTTCTTTTCCTTCTCCTCAAACTGTTCTTTGTCTTCCCTCCTTGGTTTAACATCTCTCTACTACCCTATTTTTCAGTTGGTTCCCCTGAATCCTCCTTGCTTCTTTTTATTAAAATATTCCTAGAGGGTCGCCTGGGTGGCTTAGTCGGTTAAGCGTCCGACTTTTGCTTAGGTCATGATCTCACGGTTCATGGGTTTGAGCCCCACGTTGGGCTCTGTGCTGACTGCCAGCTCAGGGCCTGGCGCCTGTTTCGGAGTCTGTGTCTCCCTCTCTCTCTGACCCTTCCCTGCTCACGCTGTCTCTCTCTCGCCTAGAAATACATAAAAAAAAAAATAAAAAATGAACTGCACCTCTCTCTTTAAAATATTCCTAGATCCTCAACCTCTTCACAGAATGCTCCCCCACCATCTTACCAAAGTATGGGTACTCCTATCTAACATATCCTTTCATTTTTAAGCCCTCCCAAGTGATTGCCCTTTTTCTCTGGCTGTAATACTGAGTCAGAATTCTTCCAACTCTTAACTAAAAGTTTCAAAATACTTTAGTCTTCCAACAATTACTGATACACACTAGTATAAAAACATATAGTATTTTTAGTATATAGGCTCATGCCATTAGCTATTCCACACTTTGCCCCTCCTAATTCCTGCTAACCTCTTGATCACTCCTCACATTTATTGACTTGCTAGATGTCTGCTCAAAATAGATCTCGCTCCCTAACTCCTGTCTTCATTGTGGTCAATTTCAATAGCTGAGTAGATGATCCACACCTAGTCTCAATTCTTTGAACTCATAAATCCAAATGACTCTAACTTCCAAATGACCCCACCTCCATAATCCCCTGTCTGGAATTTTGGAAGAACTTCAAAATGATCTTCCTTCTCCAACTTGATGTCCTCTATTCCACTGCCCTGCACTTCTGTTTCAATTACCTCTAATTTCTCCATCTCCTACAGAAGAGATACTTCATCTAGAGCCAACAACTTGGATAGAAAAAGTCTTCACTTTATTTTTATTAACTTTTAATCAAAATTTGCTATTTCTTTCTATTATAAAATAGGTAAAAAATCCCCCAAAAAAACCCAAAAATAAAAATAGTACCATAAGTTATCTCAGGGACTTTGTCACCAAGAAAGAGTATAGGTATTTTTATTTCATTTTTTTTAAATGTTTTATTTATTTCTAGCAGAGAGAGAGAGAGAGAGAGACAGCGTGAGCAGGGGAGGGTCAGAGAGAGAGGGAGTCACAGACTGAAACAGGCTCCAGGCTCTGAGCTGGCAGTCAGCACAGAACCCGACGCGGGGCTCGAACCCACGAACCGCGAGATTGTGACCTAAGCGAAAGTCGGACGCTTAACCGACTAAGCCACCCAGGCGCCCCTTTATTTCATTTAACAATTGTTACATATATATCAAAATATGTTTATGCTCATCACAGATTTGAAACTATGTTATTCAACATTGCTATGTCCTGTGATTTAATGTTAATGGAAAAACATATTTATTACTTTACCACATTTAAAACTTTTCCCATAACTATAGTACTGTATATTGGTTTCTCTATAATTCTGTGTATTCTATTTTATGCATCTAAAAACACATAATTATGAGAATGGATCCACAGGCAAAGATAGACATGGCATTAAAAGAAATTAAGAGCCTCTGACTTACAGAGTAAAAACAAAATCTATTTCTTGATATAAAAAAATTCATGATTTTACTTTTCTTATTTTCCATTTTAATTTCCCATCTTGGTTTCTTCCCTTGTGCCATTCTTCATTTCAGTTTTTAAAAAGGTACCTCTAGTGCTTTAAATACACTGTAATATTGCATCACAAATGAATCCCTTTGCATAGAAGCTTTCCCCCCACCATCAGTTTAGCAAGTTTGCTTTCTGAAACTGTTATACCAACTGACCAGAGTATATGATGTTAATTTTTCACTAAAATCTACTAATATTATTTATACATTGTAGATATTAATAGAAAATGATATTTTCTGTCAATGTTGCAGTAGATAGGCAGAATTCTGAAATGGTCCTCCAAGATCTTCTGCTCTAATCTCATTGACAATGAGACATGCATGTCCATGATAATGTTACATTACATGGCAAAAGGAATTTTGTGGATGATTAAGATTACTAATCAGTTTACTTTGAATTAATAAAAGAGGAGATTTTCCAGGTAGGTTTGATCTAATCTTTTAGAAGTAGAGAATTTTCTCTTCCTGGTAGCAGAAAAGTCAGAGATTCTAACTGTGAGAAGATTCTAAGTGTGAGAAGCACTATTTCTTGCTTGAAGATGGAAAGAACCATGTATCAATTGCAGATAGCCTGTAGGAGCAGGATAGGCTTAGCTGACAGGCAGCAAAGAAACAGGAAACTTAGCCTTTCTGCAAGGAACATAATTCTGCCAATGGCCAGAATGAGCTGGCACGTGATTTCTCTCCATAGCCTTCACAAAGGAGCCTCGCTGAGCTCACACCTTGCCTTCCACCTATGAGACAGAAAGCAGAGAACAAAGTTGAGCTTGCCCAGACATCTGAGCAGCAGAATGAAAACAGATAACAAATGGCTGTTGTTTTAAGTGGTTAAGTTTATAGGAATTTGTTACTCATTAATGGAAAAATTGGCAAAGATAAAGAATTTTTATTTATTAGCTAATTTGAACATTTTGTTCATATATTCATTTATTTATTGTAAATATTGTGTGTTCCTGTCTTGCCAAAAACTTTTTTTCAAGACAAAAGAGGGATGGAAATGTGAGTGAATGTGGGTTGTCAAGACAACTTTATTAAAGAAAGACTTAGTAAGTACCACATGTCAAAGTGTTTGCAGAGGTGCTGGTAAGTGCATTTTCATTCAAAGACATCAAAGTTTCTGGCCTCAAATCTTTCACTCTTTAACAGGAAAAATAGATCTATAGACCTGAAAATAAGCAAAACTAAACCTAGATGCCAGCTTGAAGGGAAAGCATGGGTCAGGGGTTGCTCAGATAATGTCAGAGTCAGGGAAATCTGGAGGAGTCATCTGAGAATGTACATTTTCAAAGTCTCGGGACTCTGTAGACAGACTCTAATGAAATTACTTGAATCTTACAGTGAGGTGGATTTTGAATTGAGAACTGTGTAAGAAAGAAGGGAAGGGATATTTTAGGCATGTGGGCAAAGACACAATAGGAAAAAAATAAAGGACTGGATAAACGAAAACTCAAAGTCAAAGAAGGCAGATGCATCCACAGCTACAAAGGAGAGCATATGACGAGAGGATGATGAGCTGGTGAAGCCTTTTAAAATGGCAGTTGGCACAAATATATTTTCATTTTTCTACCTTAAAGCCGGGTTCCCCTTTTAAATACACAATGAGTGCATGTACCATTGCACTAAGAAAAAAAGTCAAGAGCCATCAAATGTTTTATGAAACCCTCTGATCTTGTTTCACACTTTCTTCTGAAAGAGATGAACAGCAGGGCCTGAGGACTAACCTGTAGTGACTCAGAAGGAAGAGTGACACTTCTTGAAAGATAAATACAAAACTTCTCCAAGTTTTCAAGGGTGTTGCTTAGGTTTTGTAGGCAATATTGTTTCTCATTTATTTTCATTAGCAAGAGCCAGGAAATTCTTACTTCCTGAAACAAAGATTTATAAGTGATTCTTCATTTCAAACCCTACTATTGGTTAAAATGTACCCATCCCAACTTGTTAAACTAGTTTATTCTAAATCCTTAAGCATTCTTTCTTTAGTCAGCTTACCAGTCTGAAAGAATGCCCAGGATGCTACTCATTTGACAAGAAATCGCAAGAAACACGGAGGTGGAAAAGTTTGCGTTCCCAGCAGCGTACGATGTATCAGTAAGTTTAACTTTATTTCATGTTTGACAGACTTGTTTCAGGTTGTGTTTTCTACTTCTGAAAGTTATTGTGAATTGAAAATTTAATAGGTTTTTCTTTTCTTTTGCTGTTGTTGAAGAAAATAATCACACAGTCATGTTAGTACTTTTTATTTCAGGAAACCATGCTAACAATTTCATATTTAAGATTTGAAAAGTATAACAAGTTGGATTCTTATTGGAAATTTTAATATGAAAATGAGATAGTCACACAGAGAGGAAGGAGAAACAGAGAGCCTGAGGTAACATTGCTTTAATTTGTATGAGTGAAAGGATGGGGCAATTCTTGCATGAATCCAGATTCTAGAATATCTAATGCTATTCGTGGTCTTTCCAAACCATGCATTCAATTGACACATTGAAAACAGAGGAAATATACAAGTTGAATAGCAAGTATTGTATTTTACCCCCATTCTGAAATTGATCAACATCATTGAAACTCAAAAAAAGGAATCTTAACATCCTTTGAGACATTTTTTTGCTTTTTAAAATAAAAAGTTAAAAAACAATGTAAGAATAATTTATACACAAGAATATCAAAGCAAATAGGGGCAAATAAATAATCCTAAAGTTTTTGTATTTTAATAGATTTGGAAGGAAGTCTATGGAAAATAAATCTTAGACATTTTTTAGTTCCCACCCCCCTGTCTAATCCATTCTGCATTTTCCTATATTTTTAACATTAATTATTTATGTGCACATATGTGTCAATTAGTACAAATTAATCAGAATACTGAGGGAATTACAAATATCTTTTCTAATACTGTTTAACTAGAGTTGCACCATTTCCTTTGTTGGTAATAATTTAATATTGTGTATAAAACTCAATTAAGCACACATGGACTTCTGGATCACAGTCTCCCAACAGATTTAATTGTCAATAGTCATTCAAAATGTTCCTCTTTCTGCCTGATCCTCATAGACCCCACATTAATAGGTTTAGGTTGTTGAAAGGCAACACAAAATGAACAAAACCAAGTTTTCACACTCGATCTTATTCTAGAACTGGCACACATTAGGATTCACTTTTTAAGTGGAATGTAATCGAAGTGGGATGACGATCATTATTAATATTATTTTTATTTTTACTTAAAATTGTCTCCATTCTGTCAGGGGGAAAAAGTGGTGATTCCATATGATAAAGATAATCTGATTAATTTTTTTTTTGCTCTTCAATTTCTTTAATAGTTATATATTTGTCCAAGAATTACTATGTACCAGTCACCATTTGGGACATCAGAGGCATAGGGATGAATAAACATACAGTTTTAATTGTTTCTTTTAAGGCTTCTGTAAATGTGAGTTGTGTATCGGGACTAGTTAATGAAACCTACCATAAAGAAATGAAAGTGACATAAAGGGACATAGAGACAGGAAAAACAAGCTGAAATAAAAATCTGGAAAAAGCAAAAGACCTACCTCTGATCAATATACCAGGAAACCATTTAGACTTCTCTATTCCTATTATTTTCTATATTCAAGATTTTCAAAATTTTTCCCTCTGAGTCCAAAATCCTTGCAAATTCTATTGTCCATATCCCTATTCAGATAGATCATTATGGCTACTTTATTGATTTTTGCTACATTGGTTTTGATTTTTCTTAGTTTTGTGGCTCCCAGAAATAGTAGGGGTGCGGGTGCTTGGATGGGTGGGGGAGGTGTTGAAAAACTATCTATCCTTTTTCATTTGAAAATCCATGCCTCAGTGTAGCTAAATCTCAGAGGGTTTTCTCCATTTGAAATATACAGGTAAATGTTTATTAGTTTTTGTCACCTGTGAGTAATGTGAAGTAAATATACCTATTCTTTGTTGTACATGTTAGTGCGTAGTAGAATTCTTGGCATGTAGTATTCTAATTGAGCTGTTTAATTGTTCTTCAAATTTATATGGGACTAACAGCTCATCAGGTTTTGGTAATTTGAACTTCTCCATTTGACTTAGCTAGATATCATATCACTTTCAAAGGCTCTTTCACACAGAAATATTTTGTTTACTTTTCTAGTAAGCCACTCTGTATTTAGATATAGTAGTATAAATAGATGTAAATAAATTTATACTTTTTAGTCCTTATTTTCCTTCCTAAAACTGAGTAACTGAAATAGATTCTTTGGATTATCACAATCCTACAATGAGGTTCTGAATACTTTTACATTTCTCTTTGCTTCACACAGACATATAAGAGTTTCTTTTCTTTTTTTAAATTGAGATACAGTTCACATACAATATTACATTAGTTTCAGGTATATAACATATTGATTTGATATTTGTCTATATTGTGAAATGATCACCACAATAAGTCTAGTAAACATCCATCACCATACAGTTACAATTTTTTTCTTGTGATGAGAACTTTTAGCATCTTCCAAATAGTCAATATAGTCACTTTGCTGTACATTACATCTCCATGACTTATTTATTTTATAACTGGAAGTTTGACCACTTTTGACCACCTTCATTCATTTCTCCTGCCCTCCCTTACTGCCTTACAACCACCTAGAGTCTCTTCATGTTGTAACATCCACCAATGGATTTTAAGTTCTTTCCCACATTGATTGTAAAAATCGAGTTTGGATTTTATAATAATAGGCATAAAAAGACTCTGTCAAATGTTTTTTTTTTTAATTTTTAATGTTTATTTTTGAGAGACAGAGACAGAGTGTAAGCAGGGGAGGTGCAGAGAGAAAGGAATACACAGAATCCAAAGCAGGCTCCAGGCTCTGAGCTGTCAACACAGAGCACTAGCCAGGGCTCTAACTCATATACTGGGAGATCAGGACCTGAGCCAAACTCAGCCGCTTAACTGACTGAGACACTCAGGTGCCCCTAAAGTGATTTTTAATTCAGAAACCAAATTTGTCACTTAAATGACAGATTTCTGTCAACTTCTGTAATAGTGCTTTGGGCTCTGGGAATTCAGTACTGTCAATGTAGGGCTAGGACAAAATAACAAAAAAAAAAAAAAAAAAGATAGAGAGAGAGAGACAGAGACAGAGACAGAACAGATGGTCCCTAAACTGAGTAAGAGTAATTAGTGTATCTGAAGTAGCAAAATTCCAAGTTTAAATTAGTTTTATAAGAACACACACACACATTATACATAGATATACATTTGTATTTTCTTTTTTATCATAGCTTTAAAAAAAATAAGACTTAACAAGATACAAACATCTGTTTTTCTACAGCTAAGTATTTTTATAGGATGATGTCATGATAGATTATCTCTTCTTTAAACCTCTATTTTAAAAAAATTTTTCAATCCTAGTAAAATGGATACACATATTGTAAACAACACTGTAATAATGAACATCCTTCTGACTAATTTTTTCACTATTTGAAACTATTTCCTTAGCATAGGTTATCTTGAGCATTTTCACAATTTTTGAAATGCCATCCCTTCATTAACAAACTGCTTTACATCCTAACATTTTTTCTCTGCATATTCTCTGTATCTCTATAAAACTGAAATATGATTCTTTCCTCAAGACACATTATTTTTTATTTTTTATTTTATTTTTTAAATTTCCATCCAAGTTAGTTAGCAAATAGTACCACAATGATTTCAGGAGTAGACTTAATGTCCCTTACCCATTTAGCCCACCCTCCCACAACTCCTCCAGTAACCCTCTGTTTGTTCTCCATATTTAAGAGTCTCTTATGTTTTGTCCCCCTCCCTGTTTTTATATTTTTTTTGCTTCTCTTCCCTTACTTTTATCTGTTTTGTATCTTAAAGTCCTCAGATGAGTGAGGTCATAACGATATTAAGACACATTATTTTCTACAACCATCTCAACTAAGGGTTTATTACTGAAGATGTAGTCATGGTCCTCCTCACTCTTTAATGCCACCTCAGACCATGGCTCTCCACGCCTCTGTAAACACTCTTGCATGCTGCCTTTTTCCTCTGAGGCTCACATAGTTTGCTCTCTGCCTTCTTTCTTTTCTCATCATAGTCCATATGGACCCATGAGTATGTCCCCTCTTTATTGAAGACTGGTATTTCCTTCCTTTTTTTTTTTTTTTTGTAAAGTTTATTTATTTTGAGACAGAGAAAGAGAGCACAAGCAGGGGAGGTGCAGAGAGAGAGGGAGAGAAAATCGCAAGTAGGCCCAGGGCTGTAAGCATGAAGCCTGACACAGGGCTCGAACCCACAAACCATGAGATCATGACCTGAACTGAAATCAAGAGTCAGGTGCTGAGCTAACTGATTGAGCTACCCAGGTGCTACCCAGGTGAGCTACCCAGGGAAGCACTTGCTTCCCCATCTCTTTCTCCACTTCAAATCCTACATTTACTCTAGGTGACATCACTGCCTGTGTGCTTCATCTGCAACATCCCAGTCATTTATTTCCTCAATCTTCTCATCTCTAGAATATTGTCTTCAAATACTACTCTCATGTCCACACCCTAGACTTTGTCATAACTTGGAATTACTCTTCCTGAATCATAACTTTGGACAACTATCTCTATTCTAACCTTCCTTCTTAAAGTCTTAGTTATTTCTAATGCATAAGGGTATTTTTTTATTCATTGGCTCTTCTAATCTGTGAATTCTTCATACCCATCAGTTGCCACCCCAGCACATACACACATATTTGTTTTTGTTTTTCTTGTGATCCTTATGTTCGTCATTTCAATAAATTTTTTAATGAGGCCAAACTCCACTAAATTCTATTGTCCTATGTTTCTTTCATCATTCACATCGAGATAAATTCTAGAGAGAATACTACTGTCTGAACAATGGCTCACCCCTGCCCAGACCACTGAGGACTACTACAGAAAATTCACAAATGTACAAGAGGTGCCAATTTGTCTGAGGACTCAACTCTCCCTGGCATGCCTATTACATTCCCTTAGTCTGTACTCCCATTTTCCACCACTATTTCTACCTCCTCCAGCCTCTCCAAATTTCCAGTTCTCACCACCTGCCCTCTCATGTGTCTACTATTTCAAACAGAGAATATGATTCATCAATTAGATAAGAATTCCTTCAACTTCCTTACATTGAACCAACAAACCTACCTACATCCATTCATACTCTAAGAGGCTGCCTACAGTGTGTCCAAGTTCTCCAAATTAAGTTAAGCCATTCAAAATTGTCAATACATAACTACTTTTGACCTCCACAAATAGCAATTTTATATGTGGGAATCTAACGGTTTAAAATTCAAGATCCTTCAAATATCTGTCCAGCCTCAGGATCTCTGTTGGCTAGTTAACACCAATGTAAGCATACTCAAAAGTCTGATTCACAAGGGGAAAAAAATCCTACCTCAACCCATATGCCTTGATGACTTAATCTCTCTCCATTCATAGTCAAATTAATGAAGGTAAAAGGTTTTCATCTGCCATTCTATCTCCTCACTCCCAATTTTTCCTCAAATCCACTGATATTTAGTTTATAATGCCACTACTCTGTTCCTTTTCCTATCATGGTCACCAGTGATTCACTACTGCTTAACCCAATGGATTTCTAAATTTTAATCGTATTTGATTTCTCAACAGCATATGCCACTGTGGATCAATCCTTCCTCAAATATCCTCTTTCATTATCATATCGCACTTTACTTTCCTCTTTATTTTCCAAACTTCATTCTTTGCCCATATCTTAAATGTTAATTAGTCTTCTTTAAGATTCCTCTCTTCCCATTATTTCAATTAAGAAAATTATTGAGCATCTACCATATCCCAGGTGCTAAAAATACAGTCATGAATTTGACACAGTACCTGGCTTGTTCACTGCCATAATCTCAGTTACGAAAAGTACCTGATATTGGTATAAACTTAGTAATCATTTTTAAATGGTGAAGTAAAACTGCTAATGCATATTGAATGTTTTTAATTCATGTTTATAAGTTAACCTATTCCTTTTCATATTTGTAACATATAACTTAAAATTTGCCATTTGACTTTCCTTTTATTTATGAAAAATTAATAAACAGATTTATCTACCATTATTCACTTTCCTCTCCTTTAAAAAAAAGTAATCAGATTATTTAGTGTTTCCTGTGATGATGTCTACACACCATTTTTAGGAAGTGAATATCTCATTCAAAAATACAAAAGTGAAACATGGAAATAAACTAAGATTATGTGAAACTGATTTATCTAATCTGTTAGCTCCAAGAATTTAATAAGGAAAGGTATCAACTTTTTATCAATGCTTAGTATCAAATAACCTAAAACAGTGAAAAAGATACAATTTACACAAATAAGGCAGTTTTTAAAAGAAGAGTTCTCCTTTTATGGCATTTAAGTAAAACACAATGTGGGTTTGTTGTTTGTTTTTTTCTGGATAGGGCTGTCATAGTACAATATTTGAAATGTCCCTATAGCAATAAGTAGTGTGCAATAATTATTTTAGAGACTTATTAAAGGGCAGTTTGTAGTCTGAAAGTACTATTGCCCAGTCCATCCACAATTAATCTTATTTCACAAATTCACAGCAAAGTTTATACTCTGTTTCCCAGTCTATTAGCCATCTAAGAAAAAAAATCCTTCCAAATTTCCTAGATATTGACACATTACTGAGTTAAAATGCAATCTTAATCCTCAGTTTTGATAAATAAACCAGACTTAGAATTTCAGACTCATACAAAGAGGTCATAGTGAGTTGATACTGATAATATTTCTTATGTCAACAAAAAATCTAAGTAATAATAAGATGAGCTCGATGTTACTTTATTTCAACAATAACAACAAATGCACTCATCTCCTACCAAGGACACGACCTGTAATTGGGTACATGGTAGGGGGAGAAAGGAAACCTAACTTCTGATAAAAGGAAGATTGAAAGAATAATAAGTAGTAACAAATATAATACAATTTAAAATTGAATAAATGTTAAGTACAGGTATAATCAATGCACTTCAGCAGTATTACCTGAAAGACCTGTACTCATACTGCTAGTCACATATGAAATAACTTTAGGTAGGATTTATTTTAATGTATGATAGAGAAGATAAAGCTACTATTCAAACTCAGTATTGGTGGATAGTATTGCTTAGGGATTAGCTACGTTAAAAATGAGTTCATTTAAAAATGTAAGAAAATTAACTTGAGATATTAGCACTTATAGCAAAAAAATTGTGATGATTGCAACTGAAATTTGATAATGATTCAAAAAAGAACAATGAATTTTAAACAGGACAGAATATGATCACTTCAAATAGAGCTCTTGAATGAGTTCTTAGAGATGAGTACATTTTATGTAAGCAGGGAAGTGGCGATTGTAGACTGGGATCATTGGACTCAGAATACAGAATGCCTCCTTAGTTAGCTAATATAATAGGTATTTAGTTTTAGTTTTAACAAGGTTTTAGTTTTAACAAGGTTGACATCCTCAAGAAAATGCAAATTAGAAGCCCTACTTTTTAAAGCAAATGCTCATTATGGGTTTATTATAGATGGTACTTATATACTTCAGCATTCATAAAAATAAAATCATAAACACAGCAGGGGAAATTTTGATTTTTAAGTTTCATGGTTGATGCTTTTCTATAATTACTACAGTTAAATATTGCTTTGATTGTAACTACCTGAATTTGCCAGTTCTTTCAAGTTTCCAGTGTTTCAAATGGAATCTTCTAGGGGTGCCTGGGTGGCTCAGTCGGTTAAGTGACTGGCTTTGGCTCAGGTCATGATCTCGCAGTTCATGGGTTTGAGCCCTGCGTTGGGCTCTGTGCTGACAGCTAGCTCAGTGCCTGGAGCCTGTTTCAGATTCTGTGTGTCCCCCTTTCTCTGACCCTCCTCTGTTCATGCTGTCTCTCTCTCTCTCAGAAATCAATAAAAAACATTATAAGAAAAAACCAAACGGAATCTTCAGTAATTTTTGCAATTCAAGCTCAAACACCAACTCTCTGGCAAAATATTCTTTCCCTCTCTAAAAAAATCTCCATTTTATGAAGAACTAATAAAGTAAATCCATATTACTGGAATGTTCCCCTTGCAAAACAAATAGCAGCTTAGAGCAAATAACATGGAAGAAGCCCTGGGTTTGGAGTCAAAACACCTGAATGAAGATTCCTCTAGTTAATAGTTATGTGACATTAGTCCATATACAAGAACCTGTTTTTACTCCTGTACCAATATTTCAGATAAACACCATGAAAGCTACAAAAGATTCTAAATGTGAAAGATTATCATTGCTAATGGACCCCGATGAAGATACTAATTAGAAGAGAGTTTAGTGTGTTAGTAAGATTTGATCATGACCCTTAGGCCAGATGCACATGTGTAACAAATGACCAGGTGATTTTCTAGAGGCTGGTTATACTTCTTTGACTTGGATTCCTTCTTATGTTTCTGAGAACAGACCCAATAGAATGGCTTATAAATGTCCCACTTATAAGTGAATTAAGTCTCTTCCCTAAAGGAATTTAGTTCTTTTCAACAAGAATAATCATTTTCTGTCCTCTACTGCTTTTTGGGGTTCCCTGAAGGTCACAACCCAGGTGGTCAGTGACCTCACTGCTTTGAGACATGTGACTCAGACATGTGTCCCCCAACATGGTCTGCTGAGCAGCTCCACTATAAGGCTTTGGTTGCCCTGGTTACTCCACAAATTACTAGAAGCTCTTAATTGCTGCCATGTACTATTTTTCTGAGTCTTGGTGTTCTTCCAGATCCTTGGATTTGGACTGAATATAAAATTGTATATTTTTTTAGTACAGTTCTTCTCAACAAAATTTACCTCCCTTTTCCCAAGCTTCTATTTTTCTCACATGCTCCACTGGTCATTGCTATAGTAATTTTGGATTAGAACCTGTGTTTCACAGAGAAAAATGTTCATAGGTAGAAGACAAGGAACTTATGTGAGCTCCAATAGTTAGTACTTTAATGTTCTTGGGTAAATCTTTATAGTCTCAATTGAAAAATGGGCAAATCATATTTACCATGTGAACTTTACAGAGTTATGGGATGGGATATGGATCAAGTGTTACGGGGTATGCTAAAGCTCTTTAAAAACTATAAAGGGCTTGAGGTGCCTAGGTGGCTCAGTCGGTTGAATGTCCGACTTCGGCTCAGGTCACGATCTCACGGTTTGTGGGTTTGAGCCCCGGGTAGGGCTCTGTGCTGACAGCTCAGACTCTGGAGCCTGCTTCAGATTCTGTGTCTCCTTCTCTCTCTGCCCCTCCCCTGCTCACGCTCTGTCTCACTCTGTCTCTCAAAAATAACTAAATAAATGTAAAAAATTTTTAAAAAACTATAAAGTGCTATATAAATGAAAGCTATTATCATTATTATTATTGTTAGGGTGACCTGTGCTTCACCCTTCCACTCTTCTACCTCATCTTCTGCTCTCCCAAACCTGTTTGAAATAAGGTGGGGCATCCTTGACTAAAGGACCACTCCCTATCTTCTCAGGGGCCCTAAGACTCTCTAGAACCACCCCTTGAGGCTCTGATTACATTGTGCAAATTTATCAAACACAGACAGAAAGAACTCCCAACAATTAAGATAGCTTATCAGGTATATACAAATGCCATTTATATTTAACTGAAGTAATATAGTCACCCACTGGCAGGTATTTTGCCACTGAAATGTGAGGATGAGTAATGGGAAATCGGGGACAAGAGAACTGTCTATACACTTGGTTACCAAATAGACAGGAATCTCCCAAATGAGTGCGACTTCTATGCAGTGGCTGGACTGCCTCAGTCAGAACAGAGTGTTTACATTTTTCTTTTCTTTCACTCTCTCCTTTTCCTTTCCTTTCCTTTTTTTTTTAAATAATTTTTAAACCATCCTATTTTGTTCAGCAGGGTCAACCAGTCTTCTTCATTCAAGCCTGATAGTAAGAGCTAACAGCAAAGTGAGAATTTACTAGCTCTTCATTCTCATATCTCTGTACGGGTCATCTGCATTTTCCAGATTAATAAATTCAGGCTCTAATAAATGACGCAAGGTCACGTGACTAGTGAGAACAAAGGCATTTTGTATGAAAACAACCCAGGCTCTTCCACCCCACACATGCAACCTCTCTTCAGAGAGCTGGTAAGGCTGCTGTGACCAAAGCAACCTCTTTAAAAAAAAAGTAATGTGAGAAATATTGCTTGTTTTCTGTTGAAGATGGTGTGATACATGCAGAATTAGCCAGAAGAGATGGGATACCATGTAAAAATGCATAAAACAGTGTAACATGGTATTGTCTTCAAATATCTTATTAAAAGTCTGACCCATAATAGTGCACAATACATGCACTAAGATGCAATCCAATAAACAGGCTACTATCAGCTTCTTTCTTCTTCATGAGACAGCAGCAACCCAGAGAACTTGCTTAATATGTGACAGATCACATACAGACCAGATTATAAAGCTGAGTGGGATATTGAAAAAAACCCTCTGTGCAATTAAGAGAAAATGGGAGAGTTTCCTCTTAATCATCTAGATAATTCTCTTAATTCTTGACTTCATCTTTACAAACTGATTCTGACAAATTGTAGGAATTTACGACTAGAATCCAATCTTTCCACTCCTTATCCTATATGCCCTTCACTTAAATTTCATTGTCTCTGCAGAAAACAGAACAATGTCAGTTCAATGAATAAACCAGAATTTATTGCCCACTTTGGGCCAAACACTGTGTTAAACATTGCTATTATGACAATAAGAAAGGTGGAGAACATAGACAGGCATAGAAATAAGAGATAAAAAAAGCACAATAGGGATGGCAGATGTGTTGGCGGATGCTCTCTTCTGATTATTTCTTTTTTCTCAGTGAAATGATTTTAAGGCCACCAGCTGAGGGTAAGGATGAAGGAGGAGGTAATGAAGGTTTGAAAAGAGATATGAGTTATTGTCTATTTCTCACACTGGGAGAAAGAAGGAATCACTAAATTAGTATTATGACAAGGAAGCCCTGAGGCCAACTTGAGATTAGTGCTCCTGCGTTTACAATGAGACTCATCGATAAAATCGAGTATTTTTCCCAGCCATATTTGTATAAATGCATAGCAGGTAGAAAATTATATTTAACCAGGGTTGGAGTTTTACTAGATGATTATGACAGAGAGAAGATTATAGGATGGAGGATGTATGCCAGGAATGAGTATAATTAGAGACCATGGGATCTATGCCAAGTAAGAGAGCAATGTTACCGTGAGCATGATGGGAGACAGTGAAAAGGTAGTAGGACCCATGTCTTTTAAGTGTCAGTAGGGGTGAAGCCAGGGTACTAAGGCAGTGAGCTGGAAAAAAGAGTGGCGGTAGTTGCAGAGTTGGTTGATTAAAATTTAGATTATGGTGAAATTGAAGTTATTGGTAATGACAAGATATAGAGCATAGTATGAGGCTGGGCAGGTGAGGTAGAAGAAGTACAAAGTGACACAAATAACCAGAACATGAAATAGGACATGGCCAATCCAACAAAATAGCCACAGTGCAATAGAGGAAACTTCAAGATGGCTGGTAACTGGAGTAGGATTGCAGTGAAAGGAACTGATCCTTAGAGGAGGGAGAAGGCATTGGAGTAGCTAGCACATAGAAAGGTTTCCAGAAATGGAAATGCCAGCAACTGCAAAAAGAGGAGGTTAGAAGTAAGGAGGAAAAGAGGATATTTTAGGCAGAGGGGATGTTGTGAGCAAAACAGAAATGGGTCAATATAAGAAACAGAATAGCACATGTAAAGAGAAGTACTATCTACTAAGAACCCAGAATTAAGCTGGACACACCAAATGTAAGACTCTTCTCTTAAAAATCTAAATTATCATCATGTTCTTCCTATATTTAAAGTTGTCCAGTGGGTTCCTATAACACTTCGAATTATCAATACTTGGCATCGCCTTCAGGGGCCCCATGATTTGGTTCTTGTTTGTTCCTCTGGCTCAACCTCTTCTACTCTTTCTGGAATCCACCATGATCAAGCACTCTGGCCTGATTTCTTTCAGGAATTCAACAGGCTTACTCTTGTTCCAGCTCTAGGAACTTGCTACCACCTGGTTGCTCTTTACTCAATACTTGTAGAAGCTGTTTCTTCACAATTTACCTTTCAGCTGAAATGGCATCTCTTCGGGGACAATTCCCTGCTACTCAGTTAAGCATCCAGTCACTCCCTATTCATTTATATGCTTTGTTTTCATGAGATGAAGCTTCTTTGGTTTGTTTATTTTCAGCCTCTTTCCACTAGCCTGTGAGCTCCATAAAAAGGAGATAACTTATCAGTCTTTGCCATAGTTTTCCCAGCAGCAGAATAAGTTTTTAGCACATAGTGGGATCTCTATAAATATTTCTCCTATGATTGAATGAATCAATGAATGAATGAATGAATACTAGCCCAAAGGACATATAGTACACATAATAAGAAATATATGAGGGTTTTTGAATGAGAGTATCACATTATTAGAACTGTATAATTGGAAGATAATTCTGGCAGCAACATTGTAGAATGTATTTGAAGGGAAATTATCTGGGGGTGAAGAGATCTATTCATGGCTAATGTGATTGTCCAGGTAAAACACTTTGAATGCCTGAAGTTGGATGATGTTAAAGTCATACAAAAAAGAGGACAAATGAGAAACAAAATTCAGAGGTAGACTGACTACATGAAGAAGTTGTACAGAGGGAGAGGTCCTATGATTTCAAGATTCATAGAGTGGGTAATCTAGAAAATTGTGAATAATCTTATTAACACATGTATTTGTTTTTTAAAAAATGTTATTTAAAAATTAAAGGGAAGTAAAGGAAGAGTATAATAAGAAATGAACAGACTTAGCTAAAAATAGAGTGACACAATAAGAACAAAGCAAAAGAAATGAGTTGAAGGAAGAAAAGAGAAAAACCACTCTGGAGAGGCAAAGAGAAAAAACAAAATGTTAGTGATGTGGAGAAACTATAACATTTTTACACTGTTGATAGGAATGTAAAATGCTATAAACACTTTGGGGAAGTTTAGCAGTTCCTCTAAATGTTAAGTATGGAGTTATCATATGAGCCAGAAATTCCATGCTTAGCTATGCGTGCTAAAGAGATGAAAATATATGTCCAGACAAAAATGTGAACATGAATGCTCAGAGCAGCATGATCCATAATAGCCAAAAAGTAGGGACAACCCAAATGTCCATCAGCTGACGAATGTACAAATAAAATATAAAAGAGAATATTATTTGGCAAAAGAAAACAAATGAAGTCATACCTCCCGCTAGGGAAAACAGTAGGGAGGTGATACATGCCATCACATTGATACCTTTTGAAAATATTATGCTAAGCAAAAGAAGACAAATACAAAAGACATTTGTTATATGATTCTGTTTATATGAAATGTCCAGGATAAATGAAATAATAGAGACAGAAGGTAGATTAGTCATTAAGAAATGAAAAATGAAACAGTAGAGACAGAAAATAGATTAGTCATAAAGCCCAGGAGTTAGGAAAAAATAGAGAGGGACTACTAATGGGTACAGAGTTTCTGTTTGGGGTAATACAAGGTTTGAAAATTGACTGTGGTGATAGTTAACACAACTTTGTGAAATAGTGAAAATCATTGAATTGTGCACTTTACATGAGTGATCTATAGGGTATGTGAATTATACCTCAATAAAGCTGCTAAAGAAATAAAGGGAGAAAGGAAGGCAGGAAGGAAGGAAGACATCAAAAGCCTCTGGCAGCTCAAAGTGTGTTTTCATTAAATGTAAAAACTCCTGATGGTTATTCACTGAAGCTGTCAAAGTTATCTACCTATCATTACCCTTCCATTTTGGCACTCATGTGACTTCTCTAGCAGCAACAAATCTTTCTTTCAATAGTCCTTTCTGACTTATGAAAGCCTTTACCTCATTTTCTTTTCACATTTCAAATTGAATTTTGAAAAATAAATAGTTCCCAACGGTTAGATACAATGACAGTAGAACTTGTTTATTTGAAAATATTTGTAGCTAATACATCTGTGCATATTTCAATGTTCAAAACAATCCCTGATTTCTTGTGGAGGTCAAAATTTGTTGTTAAACAGCAGGTGGAAGAGAGATGATTAAGGATAAATGATGCTTATTGAAAATATTAATGAGAGCAAGAAAATGTACCAACAAAACTGAAGCAGTATTGGGCAAAGTAGTGTAGTACTGCTCTGGCCAATCACCTTCTCTTCAATAACCCAGGCCAATGGCTTATGCAACGTTTTGGTCTTCGTCAGGTTTTAATTGTCTCAATACTCTAAAATTCATTTCAAGGGGGACACCTGAGTGGCTTAGCCAACTAAGCATTTTACTCTTGATTTCAGGTCAGGTCATGTTCTCACGGTTCGTGAGTTTGACTTCCACGTCAGGCTCTGCACTCTGTCAGTGTGGAGTCTGCTTGGAAGTGTCTCTCCCTGCCTCTCAGCCCCTACCCCACTCATGCACGGGCTTGCACACGCGTGTGCACGCACACACACACACACTCTCTCTCAAAATAAATAAATTTTTAAAAATTAAAATTTCCTTCAAGAAACAGTTTCTTATGGAACTTCAAATGTAAATTTGCATTCATGAACAGAACTTTGAAGAGTAGTACTCTCGGACCTTGATTATCCCCTTCTGAACTCGTATCAACTAAATACCAGTTATTTTAATTATGACATCAGTCAACTTTTCACTTATGATACATTATGTCTACCTTATTTGCATAATGTGGAGTTATAGAAACAAGACATACAGCTTGTGAGAACACAAAAGATAAAAGAAAGCTCAAATCTTTTCATTTAATCTTTTGCACAACTTGTAGTATTTCTACTCACATCACAGATTTAATGCAAGTCTCATCATATCTGGTGGTACAATTAAAATCATCATTATCACTGCTAAGCCACTGTTACCATGAATAATAATACCATCACTTCCTGATATTTACATAACAACTGCTTTCTTCCAGAACTGTTCTGTCTTCCCTAGGCAATGGGTTAAAACCCCAGCCAGATGATTCACCCATCTTGTCTTAAATTTTCTCATACCCATTATTGTAATTCTTCCCCTTATGGATTCTCCAAAATGTGTTCATCTGATAATTCCTACTTCTGAAATTAGGGATTACTCTTGAAGGCTCTGGTAGCCTTGTGTTTCTCAAGCTTAGACTCTCTTATCTGCTGGAACTCTCCCTGAAGATCATCAGCGCTTTTCTAGGCTCCTAAAATGCTTCCCAGTCCCTACATATTTTCTGGCCAGTGTTGTCACTCAAATTCCAAGGTCCTGGGCACTAATTCTCACCTCTTTCCTTCATGAGGGGCACGTCTACCATCCAGCACTTCTTTCTACCAGCTCACTCCATTTCATCTGTGTGCAAACTGCTTGATGTCCTTTTTCTGCTACTTTTGATAATAAAAATAATAAAATAATCAAAACTCCTAAGTCTTCACTATGTTTTAGTTACTATCCTAAGTTCTTTAGGTATATTGATTCACTTAGTCTTTGCAATCACCTCACAAGATGGGTATCATTACCTACAAGACTGCCGAAGGTCCCATAGTAGAGGAGCCATGGTAAGAAACCAGGTAGGCTGGCTGCAGAACCCACACTCTTAACCACAATGAACAACCTCTTTCAGAGACCATCAACTCTTCAAGTCATGTGGCCATGGCTGTGGCAGAAAGAAAACCCTTTATCCTTCACCTTTGAATCACTGAGGGACAATATTATGGTTATATAAAGCATTTAAAAACTCCAGAAAAAATAAAAGATGCCTGGAGAGCTATCTAAAGGGAAGGATTTGAATATGTACCTTGGTAAAAAAAAATTGTTACCTTGAAAGAAAATAGCTGACACTGATAAGAGCAAGGAGAGTTCATTCCCTTCTGTTGAGCTTTGGTTCAAGAAATACCTCCCCATGAGAGTCTGGATAAGGAGCCACTCAGAATGTAACCAAAGGGAGGGGAGGGATCAAAAATGCTTTGACTTCTGGTGACTGACCTGCTAAATGAGTAACTTTGGTCACTGCTCATCTTTGCTTTGGCATAAACACCTCAAAGGTGATGTCACTTAAGTATTTTTGTTTATTTGAATGTCAAAGCTTTCTCTAAGGCTACATTTTCCTACACTACAGTGAATCTGTTTAGTCATCTGGCTGTGATAGTCTGACCAAAATTAAATTCTTTGAGTTGAAAGAATTATGGGGAAGGAGAAGCCAGGAAGGAAAGAGAAGGAAAGAATTGTCCTTTAGAGATTTTTAAGTGCAAAATTTATAATTGTTTCTTGATCCCATGTAAATGCTTAAGGTCGTTTCTTCTCCTGCCATATTTGAAGAAATTCATCTCTAGCAAGACTTTTTGCTGAGAATAGTTTTTATGTGCCACAAACAGTTAAGGACTGCCTACTCTTTTATGACACAGGATTTTATTTAATAGACAAATATTTCCAAGTACCTATGAGGTACAAACTCCACCAATCTAGAACAGCTAGTGATATCAGCCATTGAAATTTCATCAATGTTTAAGTTTAGATTAGTACTGAAAAAAATCAGGGAGGAAAAATTATTTTACTTTTTTAAAAAACATTTAAGAATACATATTTTAGGGCATGTCTACATGATTAAGAAAATGTACTCAGGGCAGCTGAGTGGCTCAGTCGATTAAGTGTCCGACTTTGGTTCATGTCATAATCTCACAGTTTGTGGGTTTAAGCCCCGTGTTGGGCTCTGTGCTGATAGCTTGGAGCCTGGATCCTGATTTGGATTTTGTGTATCCCTCTCTCTGCCCCTCTCCCACTCACACTCTCTCTGTCTCTCAAAAATGAATAAATGTTAAAAAAAATTTTAATGAAAAAATGAAGAAAATGTACTCAAGCAATTTTTCAATTGTGACCCATATGTAAGACTATAATTCACTCATAGTGATGTTTATAGTGTTTTTGTGTTTTTTTAATTATATTTTGTTATATTTTTAATTGACAGGATTTTAGTATTTTTTCTATTTTTTATAGAACAATATATTCAATGTACTAAATGTAATGTGATCTAACCATGAATTCTAGAGAAAAAACATTCTATATCAAAACTATGAAAAACTAAGATTTTAGTACTTAAGTTCTATTTGACTTTAATATACAGCTCTCTCTCAAAAGGCCAGCAACACTGGATAGAAGGACAAGTTCACTGAAGCCATGGATGACTGCCCTTATTGTCACAGCTGTTGTGCTGGTTCTAGCAATAATCATCGGTCTCCTTGTGTATTTTTTGGCACTTGGTAAGAATTTGTCCTCATTGTATTATTTTGAAAACTTAAAGATCTTCTTGACTTATTTCAGAACCTAATATTTTCTAATATTTTAGAGTGCATTTTTCATTGGAATGATAATTTGTATAAATCTATGCATACTTTGTATAATGTAGTATTGATTTACATAAAGTTATCTACATTTGGGAAATGATTATCCTTTATGTATAAAATTTATTTCTAGCATTTAAAATTTTAACTGGTTCACATATTATCTCTTGAACAATGCAATTAATAATATTTAATGTGCTGAGAGTAAAAAATTTATTTTAGTAGCAATTCTGACTTCAAGGTTAACTTACAAGAATATATTATGTTCTGCCACTATCTAATTAACAGCTTAAATTTATGAATTATTACTAACAGGTAATAATTTTATTATGAAACAATTGACAATCACATGACTCTGAGAATGTGTGATCTTAAAAATGGGTTAGAAATACTTGCAAATCATATGTACAATAAGGAGTTAATATCCAAAATATATAAAGAACTCAAATAACTCAATAACAGAAAGTCAAACAATCCAATTTAAAGGTGGGGCAGAAGACCTGAATAGACATTTCTCCAAAGAAGACACACACATAGCTAAAAGGCACATGAAAAGGTGTTCAACATTACTAATCATCAGGGAAATGCAAATCAAAACCATGATATCACCTCACACCTGTTAGCATAACTATTATGAAAAAGACAAAAAAACAGGGGCACCTGGGGCTTAGTCAGCTAAGCATCTGACTCTTGATTCTGGCTTAGGGCATGATCTCATGGTCATGAGATGAGCCCTGCATCAAGCTCCATGCTGAGCATTGAACTTGCTTAAGATTCTCCCTCCTCCTTCTGTCCCTCCCCTGCTGGCACTCTTTCTTAAAAAATAATAAAATAAAATAAAAAATAAAAAGACATAAAATAACAAGTATTGGCAAGGATGTGGAAAAAGGGAAATCATGTACACTGATAGTGAGAATGTAAATCAATACAGCCACTATGGAAAACAGTATGGAAGTTCCTCAAAAAATTAAGAATAGATTTTCCACATAAGTCAGCTAATCTACTTCTGGGAATTTATCTGAAGAAAACAAAAACATTAATTCAAAAAGATATATGTACCCCTAAGTTCACTGCTGAATTATTTACAGTAGCCAAAATCCAAAAAATAACTTAAGTGTCCATTCATGGATGAATAAATAAGATGTGATTATATAGATATATAGATATAGATACACACACACACAATGGAATACTACTCAGCCATAAAAAAGGAGATCTTGCTATTTGAGACAATATGAATGATAGAATTCCCCAGGGAAGCCATCTGGCCCAGGGCTCTTATTTGTTGGGAGATTTTTGATAACTGATTCAATTTCTCCACTAGTTATGGGTCTGTTCAGTTTTTCTATCTCTTCCCATTTGAATTTTGGTAGTGTGTGTGTGTTTAGGAATTTGGCCATTCCTTCTAGGTTGTCCCGTTTGTTGGCATATAATTTTTCATAGTATTCCTTGACAATTTCTGAGGGATTGGTTGTAATAAACACATTTTCATTCATGATTTTGTCTATTTGGATATTCTCTCTCTTTTGTTTTTGAGAAGCCTGGCTAGAGATTTATCCATTTTGTTTATTTGAGACAATATGAATGGAACTTGAAGGCATTATACTAAGTGAAGTAAGTCAAAGAAAGAAAGGTGAATACTGTATGATTTCATTTTTATGTGCAATCTATAAAAAGCAAAACAAAACTCATAAATACAGAATACAGATTAGTGTTTACCAGAGAGGAATAAGGTAACTGAGGGGAAATTGGGGATGGGCTAAAAGGGTGAAGGGAGTCAATTTTATGGGGACAGATGGTAACAAGACATGTGGTGATCACTTTGGAGTTGACACAAATGTCAAATTATTATGTTGTAAATCTGAAACTAATATTATATGCCAATTTTACTTCAAAAACAAAAAAGAAAGAAAGAAAAGTTTAGAGAGAGGTTTTGGCCACAGCTATTGAATGTTTAATTCCCAGTAGTTCATCAATTATAGGACTTTTTCCCATCTGATCCCCTCTACTTCTGATATTTATACAATTCAATAAATTAAAGAGAAAACATCCATTTTTGTTCTCCTTTCCAGATCAGAAATTTTACTATTACCAAACCTCCTTCCAGATCCCCAGTATTGAATATAATCCTGAATTTTCAGTTGAGCACTCAAAAATTAGTACAGACCTGAAACAAAAAATCAATAATGAGGTAAGTCTGGCATCATTTCTACCAACAATACTGTTGTGAAGAAGGTTAAAATTAAAAAAGAGATGACTGAGAACACATCAAATTGTACCTCTGTTAGGGTTGCCAGATAAAATACAGAATGCTCAATTTTAATTTCAGATCCTCCTGAAAATATATTTTATTCAATATTTTAGACATACCTAAATTAAAACTTATTCATTGTTTACTGAAATTTAAATGTAACCACATTTTTGTGTGCTAATCCTGGCAACTCTAACCAACATTATCACAGGAAAATTGGAAAAATACAATGGACAAAGAATAATTGTGCCAAAAACTAAATAATAGAAGCCCAACAGAAAAATTAAATAGCTCAAATATAAAAAATAAAGTTATCTGGAAACATAACTAAATCATTCAGACACAAACATTACGATGTACCAATTTTTAAGCACCTAATATGTGTATGACCCTCATACATTTCCCACTAGGCAATGTTTATACTAAACATTTATTCCTGAAAATACACCACAGAAACACACAGACTAGTTCTTCCACTGAAGACTTCAGTTGTGTACAAGCTTCTCTTGTGCCTAGCATTGACCAAAGTTGACAGATCATTCTGGCCAGGTTCAGAAACACTTCTTTCTCCATTTCCCAACCAAAAGTAGAAACTGATGAAACGAGTTGAAGGATACAACTGAGTGGGATTTACATGTCTTTCCAAAAACACATCCTAAGGAAATTTTGATTGAGGAAAAATCATCAGGGAAGGTGTATTTTGTTATAGGAAGCAATATATTAAATTATAGACAGTCTAAGCATTGAAGTCAGGACATCTATATTCATATCCAAATTTTATTTTTTGACAGCTTATCAGCTTTGTAAAAGCTCCTTGATCCCTCACAGTTTTAACTACAAAACAGGTGTAATTTCACCTTTCTCCCTGAGTTATTCTTAAGACTAAGCTATGTTGTAAATAAAAAGTATAAAAAGTTATGTCTGAATAAATGTTAGCATTCGTTTCCTGTGCTCTCACAGAACTTTTTATACATCTTTGCTTAAGTGCTTACCACCTCATTACATCATTATTATTTTGTATGTCTATGTCCCTCTGAATTTGTGAGAAGCTAAGTCTATTATTCTTAATATTTCTGGTGCCTGTAACAGTGTCTGCCACATGTTAGGACCATAAAAATACACAAAATATTCTTCTTCTTCTGAATTTTTCAACTATTAAAAAAATGTGAGGACTATTCTTAGATGGCTATCTAGATTTTTCCTAGAGGCTGTAATTTGCTGATCCCTGATTTAGATTATGAGTTATAGTTCTAGGGAATATTTTCCTAAAAGAAATGATTAAAACCAGTGCCTAAAATGAATTTTAGAACTTGTTGTGGAGTTCAATAATCTAAATTGTTTATATGCTCAGTTATCATGGGTAATACATGGTTCACAAAGCAGTGATTTCAAAAGAAACAACAAAAAATAATGAAATTGGAAAGAGACTGGAAGGAGGCAAGCAGAAATCTCAAGTATACATAAATACATATATAGGATACATAGTATAGGATACATAAATATCACATATAAAAATATATTAATGTATGTAGAAAATCTGGAAGTACATAACCGAAAATATAAACAGTAGGTTCTCTATATGGTGATTTGTAAATGATTTTAATGCTTTTATTATACTTTGCTATATTGTTTGCTTTTTATAACTTTTTGCAAAAACGTATTTGTTTTGTC
Source organism: Hyaena hyaena (assembly GCF_003009895.1). Classification (NCBI taxonomy): domain Eukaryota; kingdom Metazoa; phylum Chordata; class Mammalia; order Carnivora; family Hyaenidae; genus Hyaena; species Hyaena hyaena. The sequence continues at coordinate 376,799 of NW_024081478.1, read as the reverse complement.
AAATAAATGTATGTATGTTTTAAAACTGTTTCCTTAAAAATCAAATTTCCCTTTATAATCAGTTAGAAGGAAAGCACATGGTCATTCATTTTTTGTTAACTATTGATTTCTCAATAAACATGCTCACTAACCTATCCAATATGATATGGCATGGCACTTGACCAGAAAATAATTGATCAATCCGATTAGCTGCATGGAAAGTATTTGTCCAACACTTACCCAGTTTCAATTTTTGAAGCTCTTTACTTTTGATTTGTGAAACTAATTATTGAGACTTGGGTTCACTTAAGGTTTGGCATATGGTCAGTCTTTTTTTTCAGGAAGCCAACTTGATGAGTCAATGATAATAAACAGGCTTGTAAAACCATAGATTCTTTAATAAGCTGTGGTTTTAGTAAGAAATAATTTCTTCTAGGAATTTATATTACAGAGAAATTATCCCATACAGAAAGTCTAAAATGACATACTAATGGCGTATATAGTCTTGTCTTTTCTAAGTAATCATTTCATGATTACTTAAATATATGTTTTTCATGCGTTTTTTTTTTCTTGATAAATATATACATCCTGCACATCTCCTCCATTTACCACAGGATCAAAACATGGTCTAAAAATTTCAATAAAACCTACAAAACTGATTCTTTAATCAATGATGATAGCTGAGCTTGAATGATAATGATCATACAGGTCAAATTTTCAAAGAAATTCAGTCTCAGCACCTCCATCCCCATGTATATTTTATATTGGCTACTGAAATATCTAGCTTAATTCAACTCTTTATATCAGCCATCCTTGATCATGTGACAAATTGTTCAAATATCAGCATCCAATTTTAAGAATGAACTTTATGACAACAGGATTGTGCCCACATAAGCTTTCTGAGGATAGTTGCAAACTTAGATGTAAATGCAATTACTGCAGACTTCATACAGGTGTTTTTGTGATAGATTGAAATGTGTGAATTCATATTTTGAAAAGTTCTTTATTGTTTTTTTCTTTTTTTCAGATAGATCAGATATTTCGAAGATCCAGTTTAAATCATTATTACATCAAGTCTCATGTTTTCAACCTTAGGTAATCACAACTAATTATTTTTTATGATGAAAGGACATTTTGTATTATTTAGTTATTTTTCAATTGTTTCATTTGTGGACAGGATCTAAAAATCTTAGATTTAACAAAAGCAAATATATTTTAATATTATTACATTTAATAATTATTCCTTCTTCCCAGAGGACCTACAGGGAGAGAATTTCTTAGTTTGGGTGGTGATACAATATATTCTACCAGTTGTCTTCTTAAAACTTTTGCATTTCAGTTAAAGATTCTTACAATCCTTAAATACTCTTCTCAGTTTTGCTTGCTTTATTTTTCAACAATAAATAGATATTGTGAATTTTTAAAAATCAAGGAAACATACACAAAGTTGATGGATTTAACAAGTGTCTTTTGATGTATTTTTCCAGAAAAAAAAGTTATAGAACTCTCACATACTCAGCTTTCTCTGAATATAATCATGTTGCACAAGGAGGGAATAATTCAGGTATTAACATCTATATGATACAGGAAAGAGGAAAAATCCACAACAATAAAATACATAAAATATTTATGTTGTATTTTCTTGAAGACATAACTAATATTTAAATACTAAGGTATAAAATAATTATAAATATGGCTATAACCTCACTCATTTATTGTGATGTTTTTCTTTTTCAGGTCAAGTAATGACGGTTTGAATACAGATGTATTGCTTAAATTTCAGTTTGCTTCTAGCAATGCAGACACATTAAAAAGGCAAGCTGACAACATTTTGCATCAGAAGCTGAAATTAAATGAAAGTTTCTTGAAGATAGATACTTCATTACCTCATCTTAGAGGCAAGATATACCATTTTCCTTCCCTTGTTAGAGTTTTATCATTTTAGCCAAATTCTCAGCTACAGAGAAAGCTTTATTTCACCATAAAATGAAGCCGCTTTTCATTTTTAAATCTCTCCTTTACTTGATAATAAACAAGTCCCCACACAACGGCATCAAATATTATCTTCCTTTGATTAGTATAGAAATAATTATGAAACATAAATTATAAACCAAATATAATTTTTTAAAGATCTTGGTGGAATTGTTTGAATTAATTAAACATGTATGAGATAAAGACCTACACTCTGCTACTGATACAGTGATCTATAGTGCCTGGCTCTTCCTGTTGCAATATTTTCTCCAATCTGAATCCAGAATGTAAGAGTGGTATGAACACAGAAATCATGATATGTGGAGCACAAACATGATTTGGGCTCCTGTGAAAGCACACCTGGCTCTTTATCTGACACTGCAATAAGCCCTCCTACAGCATGTAGGATAGGACTGGCCTAGGTACAGAAAGAACAGAAGAAAAATGTCAGACCCAGGTGATACCTGTCTCTGTCATAAAAGCACCATGTCGTTAGCAACACAGGCATAAGGAACTAGGTGATAAATGTTTGGGGTATGAGACTAAACAAAGCTCATTATAATTCCAAGGCCATTGTTAGCCTCATATATATTAACTTTGAAGTTGTCATATTTACAAGAACATATGTAAGCTAAGAAACAAGAGTCTAAAACTGACAGATAATTATAAGTTACAAATAAGTTTTCCCTTGGTATTTTTCGTTCCCAAACTGTTCCAGAGCAGTAGAGCAGATACATTATAATAATATACTAACAGAAGAGAAAACTACATTTGACTTGGCAAAGGTCAGAAAGAAAAAAATAGCTTGAAAACTTGGAGTCTCTGTGAATAATGTCCAACATTCAGTTCTGTTTATCATGCACATAGAACAGAGTAGATTGAATCCCATGTACTGGGCTTTAGATAATAGAGGTAAGACTTCCTAAAGAAAACATTTTGTTGAAGCATATAAGTATATGTGAGATTTTGACTTTTTAAAAAAGGTAGCTTAATCTTGAGCTCCCATGAAGCCAAATGTTAGAATTTTAACCTCCATCATTTCTGGATCTGCCCACCCCAACCCCATTTTGTGGGGTTAAGGCACTTAAGTCCTTCACAGTGTTGCTGGATCAAGATGGAGGATTGGTCTATTCCGGGATCTGCTGGTGAACCATCCATCACCAGATCTTCAGTTGCCTATCAAAGCAAGTTACTCTTAAAACAATCCTCATTCCCATGGAAAACTCTTCTCAGAGTCATCATTCGTCCTGAGACTTCTGTGCTTACCAAGGGTACTTGGAAATTACTTTAAGTTGTATGTATTTTATTTCATCTCTGTTTTCAAAAGACTGCCAATTCTTTGAATATAGGAAATGTGTCTTCTGTAATTACAATCACATCCCCAAGATTAGCACAGAACTCAGCATAGGGCAGGAACCTGGAATTTGTAAAATGCTCTGTCTTTAACTCAGTGAACTAACTCAACCTCTTGAAAGTGGGCATAAAACAAAAGCAGTGTTAGAATCAACAAACACCACAGAACACTGAGGAAACTGGAATCATTTCTCTTTCCATAAAGAGTTTTAGAACTGCACAAAAATACACAACAATTTTAAAGACAAATGCTGGGGGGCGCCTGGGTGACTTAGTCGGTTAAGCGTCCGACTTTCGCTTAGGTCATGATCTAGCGGTTCGTGGGTTCGAGCCCCGCGTCGGGCTCTGTGCTGACTGCCAGCTCAGAGCCTGGAGCTGTTTCAGTCTGTGACTCCCTCTCTCTCTGACCCTCCCCTGCTCACGCTGTCTCTCTCTCTCTCCTAGAAATAAATAAAACATTAAAAAAAAATAATAAAGACAAATGCTGAGTTTCATAGGGTAAGAGAAATCATTTCAGTATATACAATAAAAAGAAAAATGCATGGAAGGCATTCTAGGAGAGACTGCAGGTAGTGGTGGAAAGATCCTTAGACTAGAAGTCAGGAAACCCATGTTCCAGCAATAACCATGGTAGTGCAGCCTTAGATAAGTTGCTGAAATGGTCTCACTTCCTGTTTTGCAAAATGAAAACAGTAGCAACTGTGAAATTTATCCTTTGGTAAAACTTTAAAATGCTTTGAAAAGTACAAATATAAACATATTAACGTAATGTATTATTTTAATGGACTTTCTCAGATATCTTTAGTAACAGTGACCCTAGGAAGTTGGATACTTGATTAACTTATCTCTTGAAAAAGATATCTGGAAAGCTAAAACACACATATGGCCCCAAAACACAAATATCAGAAGAGTTAGTTGGCTAATGTCTTAAGTCCAACACAGAAGAAACAATGCAGAAGTGTGTTAGGTTTAACCTTATAAAAGTAATTTATACAGGATCACAATAAAGCTCAAGGGGAAGCTTTGAGATTAGCTTTCAGAGTTAATTAAGTACAAGTTTGATAGTTATCTATGTATATATTATTTTTAAAAATTGCAGAATTTAAAATGCTCATGCATAATTTGGTGAATTTTTTTCTAAGATTTATATCCTTGTGAAAATCTCTTCTCATTTTATACAAGTCAGATTACTCTCCAGTGATTCCAAGTGACTAGGTTTTGGGGAAAAAAAGGAAAGAATAAAGGAAGGAAGGAAGGAAGGAAGGAAGGAAGGAAGGAAGGAAGGAAGGAAGGAAGGAAGGAAAGAAGGAAGGGAAGGGAAGGGAAAGAGAAAGGAGGAGGGAATGGAAGGAAGGAATGAAGGGAGGGAGGGAGGAAGGAAGGAAAGAAGCAAGGAAGGAAGCAAAGGAGAGAGGGAGAAAGGGAGAAGGAAAACAATCGGAAGAGCAAATCAGCTAATATTGCCAGTGTCTCAAGAAAGTGTACTTTACGTCATTGATTTTACTCTATTAAACCTTTCATGAAAATATTAATTCTTTTATGATCCCCAATTATGTCTCTATTTCTGTTTCTTTTCATCATGTAAATATATACAATATAAAGAAAAATGCATGAAATTTACTTGTAGGGAGGAAAAATAATTTTCCCTCTACCCTTCTGAGTTCTTGATTGTAATAAAAGACCCCTGTAATAAGATATGATTATCAAGAAAAAAAGAAACAGAAGTTTATTAACATGATGTATACATGGAAGATAAGTAGGAGAAAATGAGTAACTCAAAGAGGTGGCTTAGAATTTGGCTTTTATAGCATCTTCATCAAAGAACAAACTTGTGCAGAAATGAGAGGACAAAGGAGAGCAGTTTTAGGCTTTCAAAGACAGAGATAAGGGCTAGTCAGTAAAGTGTTATAAGGATTCTTCTGGTGCCATCTCTAAGATGATAGGGTCTAAAATTGTCTCTAGGGATTAACCTTCCTCCTTCTTGGTAGAGAGAAGAGGAGGGACACTTGTGAACTTATGTCCTGCCTTTAGGCAAATAGAGGAAGGGCAAGAGGAATTTCTTGTACCTGTTTTTTCTCACTCGCCTTTGATTCAAAATAACTTCATATGCCAACATGACATATTTTGGACTACCGTAATCTGAAACCTTTTACACTCTAGGAGAGAATGTGAATGATAGTCTCTTTTTTAAAAATAATTTAGGTCAATTATGGAGGTTTTTTTTGCTTCACAATATTTTTAAAATATGTAAACTTTGACTATAACTCTTTGTGAATTATCCGAGATCAAAGCCAAATAGCATGTGATATCACTTTTATTCATTAATACTAATGTAATTTAAAAAGTTTTAAACATTTTAAAATCATTTTGCTGGTCTTAAAGTTTTCAGCCAGTAGTGCTTTTACCTTCTAAATTTACTATTTAATATATTTCACAACAGTTTTATTTAGAATAAGTTAACCAGAAAGATTTATCAGTAATATATTATTTAACCCATTTTGTGTCTTGTTTCTAATCAAAAACCATATTATCTTTTTTAACCAGATCCAATATCTCATCCACTATTGAAAAAAAATTTATTTTAGGTAGGAAAGTGAATATTTAGTCAGAATAAGAAACATATCACAACAATTCACAAAATTTAAAAAGCTACATATAGAATCCAGAAAAAAGAACATTATTTTTATTAACTAGTTTCTTGAAATGCCTCTGTAATACCTTACTATTTTCTCTTTATATTGTTTTGGCTGCATACTCTCTGATTGCTTCTTCAGATGACAATGTTTTATAATGTTCTATAAAAACAATAGAAAAATAATTCAGGTTTTCTATTAGGATACTTGACTTTTAAAAATATTTTGAGATAAGTATATAGTCATAGGAGGTTGCAAAGAAATTTATAGAAAAATCTCATGCACTTGCACCCTTCCTTCAGTTTTTGGTAATGTTAACATCTTATCCAACTATAGGGCAACATCAAAGCCAAGAAATTGGCATAGATATAATCCATAGAGCTTATTCAGATTTCATAGTTATATATGAGCTCGTGTGTGTGTGTGTGTGTGTGTAGGTGTAGCTCTATGCCAGTTTATCACATATGTAGCTTTGCATGACTACTACTACCATCAATATATTCAACTGTACTTTATCAAATTGTCCTTGTTTTACCTCTTTATAACTATACCCATCTCTTCTACCCATCCCTAGCCTCTGGCAACCACTAATCTATTCTCCATCTCTGTAATTATATTATTTCATGAATGTCACATAAATCATACACTTTATATCCTTTTGAACTTGACCTTTTGCACTCAGCATAATTTCCTTAAGGTTCATCCATGTTGATGTATGTATCAATTGTTTGTTTCTTCATTGCTGAGTAGTATTCCATAATATTCTACAGTTTGTTTAACCACTCATCCATTGAGTTTCAAGATTTTGGCTATTACAATGAAGCTGCTATGAACATGGGTATATATGTTCCTATAAGAAAATAAGTCTCCATTTTTCTGGGATATATCCAAGAGTATGATGGTTGGGCTCATAAAAACATTTTGGGTTTTGAAGGAACTACCAAACTACTTTCCGGAGTGGCTGTACATTTTGCATTCCCATTGGCAATGTATAGGTGACCCAGTTTGTCTGAATTTTTGCCAGCTTTTGGTGTTATCACTTTTTTTCATGTTGGCCTCCCTTGAGGGTGTATAGTGATATCTTATTTTTTTTTAAATGTTTTATTTATTTCTAGGAGAGAGAGAGAGAGAGACAGCGTGAGCAGGGGAGGGTCAGAGAGAGAGGGAGTCACAGACTCTGAAACAGGCTCCAGGCTCTGAGCTGGCAGTCAGCACAGAGCCCGACGCGGGGCTCGAACCCACGAACCGCGAGATCATGACCTAAGCGAAAGTCGGACGCTTAACCGACTAAGCCACCCAGGCGCCCCAGTGATATCTTATTATGGCTTTAATTTATATTCTCCTATAGCCAATAATAGCAATAAATCCTTTTAAGTGCTTGTCATCTATACACCCATTTTGGCAAAATACTTGTGCAAACTTTTTCTAATTGAGCTGATTTTTATTTTTTAACTATCAAATTTTGAGGGGTCTTAATATATTCTAGATGTAAGGGCTTTGTCAGATATGTAATTTGTAAATAATTCTGACTAGTCTGACATTTGCCTTTTCATCTCATAGGAAATGTTTTACATTTGAGGAGATTCAGCCAACCAAACTTACATTTTATGGATAATGTTGTTTGTAAGAAATCTAACTCTTCTCCTCGTCCTGGGTCCCTGACAATTATCTCCTATGTTTTTTTTTTTCTTAAATTTTTTAATTTTATACTTACAATCTTTAACATTTTATACTTCTATAAATTTGATGGCTTTATATTACATTATATCTTACATTAAAGTCTATGATCCATTTTGAGCTCATTTTTGTATAAGCTGTGAGGTTTTTTGTTCCTTATTGGAAAGGCTGTCCACCTTCTACTGAATTACTTTTGCTCCTTTATCAAAAATAAATTGGGCATTTTTGTGGGGATCTATTTTTTGGTTCCCCATTCTATTCCATTGATTTATGTGTCTATCTTTCCAACAGGATCATACTCTCTCGATTACTGAAGCTTTGTAGCAAGCTTAACGTTGGGAAGGATGATTCTTCTGCTTTATTCTCCTTTATCAAAATTATTTTAAATATTCTAGTTCCTCTCTAAATAAATTTTAGAATAATCTTATCTATATCTACAAAAAAAAAAAAAACCCTAACAGATTTTGACAGAAATTTTGCTAGATCTATAGATCAGTTATGGGAGTATTGACCTCTTTTACTATGTTGAGTATCAGCATTTTCCAACTTTCAGTATACAAATCCTGTACATTTTTGTTACATTTACAACTGAATATTTCATTTTCTTTGGAGAAACTGTAAGCATGTTTTTCTATTTTGATTTCTACTTGTTTATTGTCAATACATAAAAATAGAATTGATTTTTGTGTATTTATACAGTATCTTGTAACATTACTAAATTCACTTGTTAATTCTAGGCTGTTGTGGGTTTTTTGGTGGATTCCTTGGAATTGCCTATGTACACAGTTATGTAATCTCCAAATAGAGACAGAGTTATTTCTTTCTATCCAATCTGTATGCCTTTTATGTGTTTTTCTTATCTTATTCAATGGCTAGACTTTCCAGTACTATGCTACATAAGAGTCATGATAGTGGACATACTTGCTTTATTTCCTATCACAGAGGGAAAGCATTCAATCTTTCACCTTTAAGTGTGATGTTAGGAATAGGTTTTTTGTAAATTCTCATCAAAGAAGTTGAGAAAATACCTGTTAATGGACCAAGGGTTTTTATCATAAATGAGTGTTGGGTGTTTTTTTTTTTTTTTGAGGTAAAATTCATATAAAATTAACCATTAACCATTTTAAAGTGTACAATTTAGTGGCATTAAATTGATAATATTGTGAAACCATCACCTTTACTTAGTTTCAAGACATTTTCCTGAGCTCAAAGGAAATCCTATACCAATTAAGCAGACTTCATTCTCCCTTCCCTGAGCCTTTGACAACCACTAATTAACTTTCTGTCCTTATGGATTTACTTATTCAGGATGTTTCATTTAGATGAGACCATATAAAATGTGACTTTTGTGTCTGGCTTAGTTCACTTAGCATAATATTTTCAGAGTTCATCCATGCTTTAGGTTGTATCAACACTTCATTCCTTTTTATGGCTGAATAATAGTTTACTTCATAGATTATTACATTTTGTTTGCCTATTCATCAGCTGATGGACACTTGTGCTGTTTCCATTGTTTGGCTAATGTGAATAGTACTGCTATAAATATTGGTGTATAGTATTTGAATACATTTTCAATACTGTTAGGTTGGGTATACCTAGGAGTAGAATTGCTGGGCAATGTGGTAACTCTATGTTTGACTTGTTAAGGAATGTAAACTGTTTTCCACACTAGCTGCATCATTTTCCATTCTCACCAGCAATGTATAAGGTTCTAATATTTCCCAATCTTCATCAACACTTGTTATTTTCCGATGTTTTTATTGTGGCTATGATAGGTGAGTGTGGTATGCGACAGGTGCCAAATTTTTTTGAATATATTTTCTGTATCAAATGACATCATATAATTTTATTCTGTAGCCTGTTGATATGGTAGATTACATTAACTGATTTACAAATATTCACTCTCCTTACATACCTGGAATAAACCCACTTCATCACTCTGTATTACTCTTTATATACATTGTTGGATTCAATTGGTTAAAATTTTGTTGAGAATTTTTCATCTAAATTCATTACAGATTATTTGTCTGTTTTCTTATCTAATTTCAGTATTAGGTATATCAAATGAATACTAGCTATATCAAATGAATTAGAATATGTTCTCTTTTCTTATAATTTCTAGAAGGGAATATGTAAAAGCGGTGTGAATTCTTTGAATGTTTTGCCAAATTCTTCATTTGGAAGCCATTTGGGCCTAAGGATTTTTAAAAATCTTTTATTATAAATTCAATTTCTTTTCAAGTTATCTATGCCATCTTTGTTGAGTTTTGGTGGTTTATAGTTTTCAAGGAATTCATCCTTTTCTTTTAAATTGTCAAACTTATGAATGTAAGGTTGTTCAAAGTATTCCTTAATTAACTTTTACAGGCTGCAGGCTATTTTGTGCATATTCTCTCATTTAATTCCCAATATTGGTGATTTATATCTTCTCTATTTTTATCTTTATCGGTCTTCCAGAAGTTTATCAATTCTATTGATTTTTTTCTTACAACCAGTGTTTTTTTTTTTTTTGCTTCAGTGATTTTTCCGTATTCTTCTGCTTTAAATCTTCATTGAAATTCTGATCTTGATTGATTTTTTTTCTTCACTATTTCCTTCCTCTTCCTTGCTTTAGGCCTACTTTGCTCTTCTTTTTCTAGTTTCTTTTTTTTCTAATTATTTTGAGTTAGGAACTCAGGGTGTTGATTTGAGATTGTGTCTCTTTTTTAATGTAAGAATTTAGTACTATAACTTCCCTCTCTGTAATGCTTTATCTGCATCCAACAATACTGGTATGCTATATTTTCATATTCCCTTAGTTCTATATAATGTTTTTATTTTCTTTGGGACTTCTTCTTGATCCCATGTATTATTTAGTAGTCTGCTGTTTAATCCTCGTATTTGGAGCTTTTCTCATTGCCTGTCTGTTATTGATTTCTATTTGACCCCACTATGAACAGAGAACATACTCTGATTTCAATTCTTTTAATGTGCAGAAGACTATAACACTGGATATGGTCCAGTTTAATGAATGTTCTGTGGCTGCTTGCAAGGAATGTGCTTTCTGTTATTGCTGAATAGAGTGTTTTATAAATGCCAGTCAGATCTTGTTTTTGATGGTGTTGTTTAATTCTATATCCTTGCTGATTTTCTGTCTAGTAATCCTATTAATTGTTGATATTAGAGGATGTTGAAGTCCCAACTATAATTGTGAATTTGTCTATTCCTTCTTTCAGCTCTCTTGGTTTTGCTTGATGTATTTTGAAGCTCTGCTATTTGTAAACACACATTTAAAGCTGCTACATATTCTTAGTAAATTGATCCTTTTATCATTATGTAATGTCTCTCTATCTCCCCAGTAATTTTTCTTTTCTCTGAAGTCCACTTTATCTGAAATTAATATAGTCACTACTGTTTTTTTAGATTCATATTTGTATATCTTTTGCCAACCCTTTATTTTCAATTTAGAAATTTCAGTGTAAAAAGCAAATAGTTGGGCCATGTATTCTTAATTATACTCTACCATTCTCTTTTAATTGATGTATTTAAACTATCCACACATTAAAGTAATTATTGATATGTTGGAGCTTAAGTCTTTCATTTTATTATTTGGTTTCTATTTGTGCTGTGTCTTATTCCTCTGTTCCTTGTTTTCTCCCTCCCTGTGAGTAATAGCAACATTTTTTAGAGTTCCATTTCGATTATTTGTAATATTTTTGAGCTTATCACTATGTGTAATTGTCCTAGTGGTTGCTTTATGTATTAGTATACACACATGTAACTAGCCACAGCCTACTGATGTCAACACTTCAAATGAAGTATAAAAACTTTACTTTCATTTTGGTCTTTGTCCTCCCTTTTTTTTAGATTTATTTTCCTTAAGTATTTCTTCTGTCTGTTTACATTCAGCACATGAGATGGTGTTACATCTTTTGTTTTGACCACAAAATATGTTTAAAGAAACCCATAAGTTCAAAAATAGTCTATTATGTTTATTTGTTTTTTTTTAATTTTTTTTAATGTTTTATTTATTTCTAGGAGAGAGAGAGACAGCGCGAGCAGGGGAGGGTCAGAGAGAGAGGGAGACACAGAATCTGAAGCAGGGTCCAGGCTCTGAGCTGGCAGTCAGCACAGAGCCCGACGCGGGGCTCGAACCCACGAACCGCGAGATCATGACCTAAGCGAAAGTCGGACGCTTAACCGACTAAGCCACCCAGGCGCCCCCGTTTATTTCTGTTTTTACACATTCTGTCTCTTCCTTTTCTTTCTGAAGGTGCTAGTCACCTTCGATTATCATTTGCTTTTTGTTTGGAGAGCTTCCTTTAGCCATTTTCCAAGAGTAGGTCTGTCAGAAACAAATTCTTTTAGTTTCTCTTCATTCTAGAATACTTTTATTTCCTCATTTCTAAATACAGTTTCAATGAATATAGGATTCATGGTTGATAGTTTTTTCTTTCAGAACTTGAAAAATGCTATGCCACTTCCTTTTGTCCTCCACGGTTTCAGATGAGAAAACTGCTGTTATTTGAATTGGTGTTACTTTATAGGTAATGTATCATTTTTCTGTTTTTAAGATTGTTTCATTGTCTTTAGTTTTTAGTGACTTAATTATAATGAATCTTGGTGTGGACTTGAATCTTCCCTATTTGAGATTTTCTCAGCTTCTTTAATCTGCAGATCTCTGTCTTTAGCCAAATTTGAGAAGTTTTCAACCTTTATTTCCTTGAATACTTTTTCAGTCTCATACTCTTTCTTCTCTTTCTAGAACTCTGATAATATGAATATTAAATCTTTTGTTATTATCCCACAAATCTCAGATGCTTTGTTAATTTTTTTGTCTCTTTTCTCTCTGTTCTTCTGAGCAAACACTATTTAAGCTTACTGACTCAATCCTCCATGTCCAGTCTCTATTATTAAGACCATCCATCAGGGTTTATAAGAATAATAATAATTATTATTAATTGTATTTTTCAGTCCTATAACTTTATAGTTGGTTTTTGTAACTTCTATTTCTTTGCTTAGATTTTCTATTTCTTCACTTGTTTCAAAAGAATTTGTAATTGATTGCTGAATTATTTTTCTGGCATCTGCTTTAAAGTCCACATCAGATACTTCCAACTGCTCATTCATGTCAGTATTGGTTGATATTCTTTTCTCATGCAGAGTGTAGTTTTCTGGTTCCAGTATGGCAAATAATTTGTTTGTATTCTGAACATTTCTGTTTTTATGTTAGGAGACTCTTGATCCTATTTAACTCTTTTATTTTAGCAGGTAGTCAACTTACTTAGACTCAGAGTGTAGATTCTCACCAACTTTTGTTTCAATAAGAATCTAGTTTTCAGAGTCTTGCAGTACTTATTCTAGTCTTCTGGAACATCCTTTCAATTCCTGCTGCCTGCAATATATGTGGGAGTAGAACAGGTTTCTCTCAGCTTCTTGTATCCCTGGGCCATCCTCTGTGTAGGGGTACAGTGGACTTGAACCTACTTATGTCACTGGGGAGGTAAAGGCTGATGCTGTCCCTGTGGGTGTCAGTATGCAAGCTGGTGCTCAGATTGGGAAGTGGGTTGTGGGATGGTCAAGGGCTTCTTGATGTCACTGCTGCTAGTAAAATGGATAGTCAGCCCTGTGTTGTGAAGCAGGAGATTTGGGCTCCTCACTAGGCCTCTGTTGTGCTTCTTCTTTCCCAGCATTTGGCTGGAGAGAGCAAACTTTCCTTGGAATTTTTTTGTCTATGCCTATGGATGGTTTCAGATTGTGAGATGAAAAGAAAACTAGGAAGCTCATCACATTGTCCTTCAAATAATGTAGGCTGTAGCCATTTTGCCTTCCTCCTTCCAGCTTTAAGAGCTCTTTTACCATTATCTGCTAGATGATTTTTCAGGATATTTAGTTGTAGTTAGTTATCGGAGAAGAACAGAGGAAAGTGAGTCTATAGTCTTGTTCCAGAACTGGAGCTATTCAACTTTTGTCCTGCAGGTAGAGCCCATCTGCTGGGTAATCTTCATATAGGAGATTTTGTGTCCTCTCTGAAGTCCATCAGTAGTTGCCACAGATAGAAATGAGCCTAGACTAGAGTTACCCGTGAATTGACCATAATTCCACTCCTCTCATTGATCCATTCCTACAGAAGATGACACTAGATTGTAATTGACCTTACAGTGAAATCATTGTAGAACAAGGTTTTTACCTGAAAAAGTATTTAAATTATGTCCTTAATGGTTTTGCCTCATATTACTATTGGGAGGATATAAACAATGTTCGCCATAGTCCCTGGTACATAGGAATCAGTAAATTACTAGTTATCATTACTGCTAACTGTTCATTCAGCAAGTATTTATTAAGAACCTTTTCATGCCAGGAACTAAATTACCTGTCCTCATAGAACATTCTAATTGGAATAAGAAAGACAATGGCCCACTAAAAAGTAAGTAAACAAAAGTTATATCAAAAATTTAAATTTCCATTAAGAGAATAGAGAATGGGAGTTTACTTTGATTTGTCATGGAAAGCCTGTCTGAGGAGAAGACTTTTAAGCTAATTTCTGAATGACAGTGGGGAACCAACCATAAAAATGGCCAAGGGAAGAGCATTTCTACAGAAGGGACAACTAGAATAAAGACTGTATGAACAACTTGGCAGTCAAGAAACAGAAAGGCCAGTGGTTAAAAGCAAGAACAGTTCAACATGGCAACAAAGACACAAATAGGGACCATGTCATACAGACCCAGGTAGGAAGTTTCAGTTATTATAAAGATCAGGGAAGCCACTAGAGAATTATTAGCAAAACTAATTTGAAGGTATTTATTCTAATAAACATAGTAATAAACATAAGCTTAGTTCCCTGCCAATGAACTCAATCTGAGTTCAGGATTTTCCCAGAATCAATAAATAGTCAGAAGAAGGGCTTTATTTGTATTAAATTATATTTTATTTTATTGCATTACAATTAAGAATGTCCTGACTAATTCAGTTCATCCCAACCAGAAACATTCATGTCATGTAGACACAGTATTTCAAAATTATAATTGTTCTACTACTGAGAAATCATCTTGACTTTTTCCAGATACAAATGAAGCACAAGCAGACCACATTCTGAACAGCTGTAAGTTTGAGACTATCATTGCAATGTTTGTAAATCAAATGATAAAACTCAAAATACTTCTAGAGTTTCTCTATCTCCAGGTTTATTTTTTCCCAAAAGTATATAATATCTCTGAATCAACACATGATTTAACATTTTATTAAATGTTATTAAATGTAGGCGGTAAAATTCTTCCTTTTAATTTTTTTATAGTTTATTTTTGAGACAGAGAGAGACAGAACATGAGTGGGGGAGGGGCATAGAGAGAGGGCTACACAGAACCTGAAACAGGTTCCAGGCTCTAAGCTGCCAGCACAGAACCCGATGCAGGGCTTGAACCCACGAACTGCAAGATCATGACCTGAGCCGAAATCGGACGCTTAACCAACTGAGCCACGCAGATGTCCCGGAAAAAATTCTTAATAATAATTGGTAATGCCTATATGGGCTCCTTGGAAGTAACTTATTATTCCTCATAGAAAGTTTCTCTGATAACTTCTTTTAATAATTCCCTATTATTTTATTATATTTATTTTTATTTGGCTCACTTTGTTAAAGTAGAAAATTTTGCTTAGAATTAAATAACACTCATTAATTCTAATATGTGAACTTTGATACAGTAGGGTAATGGTTATAATATTAGACAAGTGTTTTAAGTGTACCCATGGTATTTTTCTGCAATAAGTAGTATATATTTTGCACTCAGAATTGTCAATTATCACTGAAGTAAACTGCTGTACATAGGAAAATGACCTAGAAAGATATGAAAAAATAAATTTTAAACTAGAATTGTTTTAAATGAAACAGGGAGGATATTAAATAGTTTGTTTTTTAAGCTAATCTTTTTCCAATGTGAAAAATCATTATTCTATACATAATTTTGATTATTTTTGAAGGCAAGGCAAACCTACAGCTGCTTCCATCTTTAATTAGGTGCTAAACATGCCTTGATATGTCTAAAATTTTGTTTATAAATAACCATCTTAAAGCTACACTGTTGTAAGAATAGCATAATGATAGAGAAGTTGAATATATTGTAGAGCTAATACTAATGTAACATTGTGTGTCAAGTAAAATAAAAAATATTTATATAGCTGCATGCATATGAGGGTTATATATGTGCATGGATGAGGGTTATATATGTGTGTGGATGTGTATATATGCTTGTCAATTAAAATAAAATAAGATAAAATAATAAAATAAAATAAATAAAACTATCTTACTTCCTTCTGACAGGTTGTGGTAGAGGGAGAGAGTTCCCATCCATGGAAAGAATTGCTGGAGGTTATCCTGCAAAAAGAGCTGATTGGCCATGGCAAGCCAGCCTGCAAATGGACGGCATCCATTTCTGTGGTGCATCTTTGATCAGTGAGGAGTGGCTCCTGACTGCTGCTCACTGCTTTGATATGTAAGTCTATACCAGCAGGATGAGCAATTTCACCTTTTCTCACTTTCATTTCTCATAATTCTTACCCCTTTTTCATTCGTTTATGAGCATCTTAGGCCTCCCTCTGGAACTCATGATTGTGAAGCAGGCTTAGGAAGAAATGACAGTTATTAAAGAATAGTAGAAAAATTAGAGAATCTTCAGCTGCAACTGAAAATAGGTTCTCCATCAATCTAATTTAACTGAGAGCAAGACAACACTGTCAAAAGTTAAGCACACTCACCAGTTTTCCTAAGATACATTGTGGATTTTTGACTCTGCTAATAGTATCCTGAGGCACAAATTTACATCAGATTATCCCATATGAATGTCTTTAGTGCTGCACTTTAATTATTGTATCTTTTTTGAAGATGTAACATATGGGATACATGGAGATAATAATGAGATACAGTAACTCTAGTGAAGTTCATACAAAGTGGGAAAATATTCTGGGTAAAATGTTAACTAAAAATAAAAGATGACAAAACAGTATATAAAGTGTGGCTTCAAGCTGATACCTCTCCCTCTCCTCCTTACCCCTCCCTGTCTTTCTCTCTCCATAGCTATACATATATGTATATAACTGCATGCATATGAGGGTATTTATGCGTGGATGTGTATATATGTGGGCACATATGTCTAATTTTTATTTGTTTATAGTCTTTTCAACTACTCTGTATTTTTTTATAATCAAAAGTAGCAATAATATTTTGTTCCCTTTAGAAAATACAAACTCTCCCTCAAAGGGAGTAATTTAAGCTACCTTAGACTGGGGGTGGGGGTGGGGTCGTATCACCTAAATGAAGCAGAGCAGTCCTAGTGGAGATGTCTCAAGTAGGGTGGGAATACCCCAATCAACTATCACCTTAAACAACTGGCCCTTCTACCACCTCTATGTCCCATGCTGATTCAGAGTCCTGGGCAACTTTAGATCAGAAATGAATCAACTATAATACTTTTAATCTGTGATCAGTTACAAAAACCCCAAACTCTGGATGGCTAGTTTTGGAACAACCCTCAGCCCTCCTCTGATGAGAAGAAAGATACAATCAATCATCATTCATCAAAACTACGCTCCCCATAAGCACGACGACGACATCGCTGTGGTGAAACTTTCCACCCCTGTCCTATTTTCCAACGATGTGGGCAGAGTCTGTCTCCCAAATGCTTCTTTTGAAGTCTTGCCTCAGAGTCTAGTGTTTGTCACTGGATGGGGAGCATTAAAAGCTAACGGTGAGTATCTCAGTAAAAAGAACTAAGCAAAAAATGCAAACCTATCTTCCATTTGAATGTAGATAGAAGATACAAAATCAAAATATTGAAAAAAGAGGTGAAATCAAAATGTCCCATGCAAAATATCACAAAACAACAACAAAAAGCCAGATATGGTGATTGATGGAAACTTCGTCTATTACTATTATGCAGTATCTATGTTTAATGCTTTCCTTATGGGCTATTTTGGTTATAACTTTACAGCTAGTTATAACTTTCTTTTCAAAGATTATTAAGCCATACATTTTTCATATCACTTCTTTCTGTTGCTGTCTTTCTTTTTATTAAAAACATTTAATGTTTATTTATTTTTGAGAGAGAGAGAGAGAGAGAGAGAGCGAGCATGAGCAGGGAAGGGGCAGAGAGAGAGGGAGACACAGAATCCCAGACAGGCTCCAGGCTCTGAGCTGTCACCATAGAGCTCAACATAGGGCTTGAACCCAAAAGCTGTGAAATCATGACCTGAGTTCAAGTGGGATGCTTCACCAACTGAGCCACCCAGCTACCCTATATTGCTGTCTTTTATATGTAGAGACTCTGCTATGGCTGCATGAATCTTAAAGTATGTGATTTGTGAGCAATAATAACAAATTTCTGTAATGTCATACAACTAAACAAAAACAGCCTTAAGCAATTTTTTTTTCTTAAGCAAACAATTTAAATGTCATGCCTGATGCTAAATATTAAATGGGACCCCTCGGATCCATGTATCTATGGAGCAGTTTTTAAGCCTAAGGATTTATAAAGTCCACTACTTTGACATTTACTACATTTAATGATACACAATAAACTGCAAAGATAGATATTCAGATCTTGAAAGGACTCTCCAGTTTCTACCTTTCTTAGGTGAGCAATTTACATAGAGTTTAAGCAGAGTTTGAATTTCTGATTCTTGTTCCAGACTCTTGCTAAAAAGTTGTAGTTTTATTTATGTACTTGCTCCAAGGATAGTTTTTATCTACTAAGTCTCTGTCACTTCATTTCTTATAGAAATCTGCTTCCCTTCAATATAAACTCCAAAATTCTGACATTGAGTCCAGGTTGTTATACTGTCATTATAATCTGAGAGTTTTTTTCCTCATCTCTGGGGGATCTACCTTGTTCTATAGGTAATGGTGAGGAGAACAAAGGGGAATCAAATCCTTTGGGATCAGAAGGCCACTTACTGATTGGAGTAGGAATGGAAAGCATCTACCACCAGGGCTACCACTATACCTCCTCTAGACCCTAATGAAACTTAACACCACCTCCTCCCAGAGTAGTAGTCTGAGAGTGATTTGGGACTTCATCATGAATCATTCAATGCCCAATAGTGTGCAGATTACTAAGCATTGATCCATCTTCTCTAATAAGTTGCATACTTTCCAGAAATAACATTATGAATTTATAAGATGTCAATCTAAAGTTAAGTATTAAATATTTGATCATGGTTTTCTCTGTATTTTGAAATTGAGACAAGGACTAAGGTTTTCTTCTCCTACCTCCCCAAATTTATCCAGTCATATCTAATTAGAAATCATCACCAGACAGCTTGTAAAATAGAAACTTTCTATTCTGGATAGTTTGTTCCTTGAATAGTTGATCATGTAAAATAGCTTGTTATGCTGTTAAATATTTGAACTGACTTTTTAAAAGTTGAGATTAAAGAATTATAACCATTTGAAAGTTAAAACTAGGCATCCCAGGACAATTAACATAACACATAAAAGTACACATACAGAAATTATAAATAGTTTAAATACTGTTGATTAAAACCTAGGAATACCTATAAATTTTAAATGCCAATTAGGGAGAAAAAAAGAGATAGTATTGAATATTACTGCAGCATCTACACAAAGAGTGTAGCCTTTTCTGAAAATCTGTGTAAAGAATAGATGGTGAGCAGATTCTTTCACTAGGGCCATTTCAAAGAGAATCAGAAATGAAAAGAAAATGGCCATATAATGCCCCTCTAATGCTTAAATAACGGTGAAGAAATGCACTAGACCTTAGATAATCTTTAATGACTGTAGAGGATTTAGGCTTAGTTTTTCAACAAGATGGTCAATTCTAGGTAAGTGAACTTACTAGGATTAATACAGAGAATTAGATTTACTTAAAGTTAGTGACAAAATTCCCTGGAAACCTAGGTCTTCTCTTATAAAAGCTCTAGCACTCACCAGCCATCTTAGATATTGAAGTGCAGCTTTGTACCAAGAAGGCTATAAATATGTAACCTTGTACTCTACAATCCACTCCAATAGCTCCTACCGGCTGAAATCTGAATATGAGACAGAGCACTATCATAATTGATTACATTAATTACTTTTTAGGTTTGTTTATTTATTTTGAGAGAGAGAGATGGAGCACAAGTGTGGGAAGAACAGAGAAAGAGGGAGAGAGAGAGATAATCCCAAGCAGGCTCTGCACTGACAGTGCTAGTCAGATGTAGGGTTCAAACTCATGAACTGTGAGATCATGACCTGAGCCATGATCAAGAGTCAAACGCTTAACCAACTGAGCCATCCAGGCACCCCAACATTAATTATTTTTTAACCCTCACAACAGACATATGAGATAGGTATCATTTTCTCCTCGTACAGCTGAGTAAAATGATGTTTAGTAAGATTAAATAACATGCCCAAGACTAAAGAGCACATAAATTGTGCAATGTTCAAACTTACATGTGCTGCCTCTAGGCCTAGAGTCTTTAGCACAGAATTACCCTGATTTGTTGGTCAGATTGACAGCACTGCCCTCCTTCCTCCTCTCAATCGTCTTTGAACCTTCTGTAAACAGAGCATCCATCTTTATATGAAGGACTAATACAGTTTTTAAAATAAAACCTGCTCAGGGGTAATGAGAATACAATGACTAAAATGGTACAATACACAATTAAATAGTATTTTTCATATAACAACAAATCAATCAGTATGTGCATCATTAGTAAACCATAATCTATATCTTATCGTGGTATTGGTTACTTACCCTGGAATTAGTTTTGGACAGTCATTTGAGCTCTTATCAAAGTAGATATGGTCTTTCTGGTGAAGCAGTAGGTTTCCATTTATTCAGCACTAAAACTACTTTCTAATAATACAACCTCACTCTATACTGGTGTTCCTAAAGGATTTTCCATTCCCATTATAGCTGTGTCCTTTGTAAAGTGATGTGGCAGATTTCCAGGTAAGGTAAAGTAAACTATGACAGGTTATCCCAGGTGGAGGTGGTGAGAAATGCCCTGGGTTTAAATCTAGTGTTGCCTCCATTTAGCTATGTGGTCACAGCAGGACTCATAACCAGGTAAGCTTTGGTTTTCTCATCTGAAAAAGAGAATATTCGTATTTATCTTAATTAGTTGTTACAAGGACTAAATAAGATAGTGGAAATAAAAGTGCAAAGAATGGCATCTAGCACATAGAAGGCACACAAGAAATGTAACTTGAACCTGAGCAGTGTCATCAAGCTCAGAGTTCTACAACTTCAAGACATATGTTTTATCACCAACACATCCTTTATAAGACACAACAATTAATTATCATAAGCAACAATGTAAAAATTCTTCATCTGTTAATTATTTTCTTCTTTAGGTCCCTTTCCCAATACTCTGCGGCAAGTTGAAGTAGAGATCATAAGTAATGATGTATGTAATCAAGTTAATGTATATGGTGGTGCTGTATCATCAGGAATGATATGTGCTGGATTCTTAACAGGAAAACGAGATGCCTGTGAGGTAAGAATAGACTCAAATCCACAAAAATGAGTGTGTTGAACGGAGGAGGCCTCACTGACCATAGACCAATGTCACTTCATAAGACTCCATAAAATTAAGTTGTGGAGGAGGGAAGAGAGTAAAAAGAGGGAATGGGACAACCTTAAGAAATACTCCTTGTTTAAAACCCTAGTATTGTCCAGAACCATATGTAAAAAAATGACCATCAGTTGCAAATTAGGACTTTTATTTGAGAAAAGGACCGGAAGCAGATAGTAGACACCAAGCCAGCAAGCCACACAATCATTGCTTCAAGTCACAATGACAACCAAGTAGCTATCTGATCCCTACTACTTGTAAGGTCCTATGGAATGGGGTCTGCAGATCCCTCCATAGCCAGAGCCATAATCCCACCAGTGCTTAACCCTTTTGACCTTTAGCAGTCTACATTCAGATAGAATTACACTCTTTAGGAAAAGAATATATTTATCAATACTTATTCATATTACAGTGTTGCCTCACCAATTATGTCTAAAAACTAAATAAATAGCATTTCCCCAAAGCATACAACACTTTACTATTAAGCATTTAAGGAGAATATCAGTTTTAATTAATATCAGGCTACTTAGAAGACTAAAAATAAGTAACTAAAATGACGAAGATTTTAACTTGGGTCCAAAGGTTTAGCAGTTCTTAAAAGATTAGGAAATGCTTTGAGAACTTGACACATATGAATGCTTTACTTAAAGGCAAAGGTGCCGCTATTGATCTGTCATTGGCTGGCTGTAATGTGATATAATAAATATTCATTCACTTATTCATTCATACTTTTGTAAATTGCAAGGTAATGTGGAAATTACTGAAGGAAACATAAACATTTTTTAAAAAGCCTACACTGAATCCATAATGAATTTACAATCTAGTAATATAGCAAACAACTAACAAAAAGAGCAAAAACTTAGGATTTGGCTACATATTCTGGAATATAGGATCTCCTACTCACTTTCCTTCCTGAGGAGAAGAAGAAACGAGGTGGTGTACAGTACAATCAGATCACATGACTTTTGAGCAGAAACATAAATCTATATAAAAGCAGATGTTCTCTTTCTCTTGGTCCATGCTCTCATGTTTCCTTCACCAGTAACAAAGTAAAATACTGAGGATCTAAATTACCATGTGGTCCTACAGGAAAGGAGCACTGCTTTTAGTAACCAGAGTTTTCACACTCTGTCCACTGAGCCCTAAAGGGTACATGGAAAGAGAAGGGAAGGGAGCTAAGAGCCAAAGCTCTAGGATCCCAGGCCTGCTTCAAATAGGATCATTTGTCTTATACAATAAGTCTATAAGGTGATTCCATATAGGTTCATTGCTAAAAGAGAAGTTTAAAAATCACCTGTCTAAACCCTCGGTTAAAGATATCAGGGAAGTCCTCAGGATTCACACACTTCAAACCAGTTCGCTAGGGCTAGGGATTAAATTTTAGTTTGGAAACAAAAGCCTGTCAGTAATAAATAGTGCACATTTGCCTGGAGTGCCTTTTGCATACCCTTCTCCTTACACACATATTGCTGCATAAGAATATACCATTCAGGACACCTTCCTATCAACTGGTGTAAATAGAACAAGGTGCAATTCAAATATGGGGTGCCTGGGTGTCTCAATTGGTTAAGTGTCTGCCTTTGGCTCAGGTCATCATCTCACAGTTCCTGATTTCGAGCCCTGCATTGGGCTCTGTGCTGACAGCTCAGAGCTGGAGCCTGCTTCAGATTCTGTGTCTCCTCTCACTGTCTCTCTGCTGCTCAAGCTCTCTCTCTCTCTCTCAAAAATAAACATTAAAAAAATTTAAAACACCAAATTAATAGCAAGTGACTATATCTAGCTAACAGAAGACACTTCATGGAGGTGACATATAGTTGAGCCTTGAGGTCATCACTTATGTAACTATTATATGCCTGGACTCGGGTTCAATTTGTGCTCCCTGTTTAGAAAGAGTAAACCTAAAGACTATGCAAGAGTAAAATTGAAACCTTAGCTTTATGCACACTATTCCAGATGAAGATATTAACACAGATAAGCAGAAGTAGTAAGAGATAAGCAATAAATTCAATTGTTATATTAATACCGATGGTAAGTAAAAACAATTCATTTTACATATTTTTATTTATTTCATTTTTTTAATGTTTAAATGTTTTTATGTTTAATAAAAATAAATGTTTTCATGTTTAATAAAAATAAATGATTAATGTTTTTATTTTATACTTGAGAGAGAGAGAGAGCATGAGCAGGGGAGGGGCAGAGAGAGAGACACACACACAGAATCCGAAGCAGGCTCTAGGTTCTAAGTTGTCAGCACATAACATGACGTAGGGCTCAAACCCACAAACCATGAGATCATGACCTGAGCTGAAGTCAGACACTTAACTGACTGAGCCACCCAGGCGCCCCTACATTTTTTTATTTAAAATATTAACTAACAGACATTCGCAGGCTCATTTACTTTCATTTTTTACTCCCTTTTATTTATTGCATTGACAATGTCTGTTTCTTCTTTCACAGGGTGATTCTGGAGGACCTCTGGTTATAGCACATGATAGGAACTGGTACCTTATTGGGATAGTAAGCTGGGGAATAGACTGTGGAAAAGAAAACAAGCCTGGACTTTATACCAAAGTGACTTGTTATCGGGACTGGATTAAATCTAAAACCAACATCTAATGCCATAATCACCTCTACATCCAAAATGTAAATGTGGTCACTAGCAAATTGTGTTGCTAGGATGTGTTGCTATCTATATTGTCATCGAGTTCAAGATGCAAATAAGCATGAACGGACAACATTCCCCTTAAACATGAGGAAAGCAGGCTTTCTTTCACATCATCTGAAGTGTTTTGCTAACCATTAACATATAAGATATGTCAACTCCACAATGATCTGCCGTTGGTGCTAAGTGTCTCCCATGATCTCCTTGATCATCTTTCTGTTCCTGCTCATCTAAAATGAGAGTTCTCATTTTAGAACAATTGGTTTAATCAGACAAGTACCATCTGGATAAGCATTCTCTATTTTTTTTCCCTGACAGGGCACACTGCCCTTCCCTGACTCCACAGTTATTCCTCACCAAATAATCCTCATTAAGAATCTATAGATTCACTGTGCTAGACAAGTCAAAGTAATTAGTTTTGGCCAATGCGAACACAAATGATGGAGAGGCACTAAGTGTGAAACTGAGACTTAAGAAATGGCCCTCTAATCAGTTTTTTCTCCTTTGCCCTGAGATACACAGTTACCTCTCTCTGAGACTTGAAAAACATGGACAAGATAGCGTAGATTTTAAACTCAAAACAACTACCTAGTATTTGCTTTGGAATAATGAATAAATCTGTGTAATAGACAGGAAAACCGAAAACACTGCCAAGCACAGATTCTGTTCTACACTACCTACCTAAAAATGCTTTTTTTTATGTATTTATAACATAAAAAGAAAGTTTCTTGGTCTTTTTATTAGGTGAAGTGAGAAGAGAAAAGGACACTGAGAAGGAGCTACTTTCCATCTCTAAAAATGAGAGATGTTCCAAACCTGGTGTAAATTAACTTTTCACTTCTGTTTTACTATATCTAATTCTATTTTTTTCTAAATAGCTTTATTTTCAATCAACTTCAGAACAAGTAAGGGGCCCACAGAATAAGAAACCAATATAAATTAGATATTCATAAGTCAGTTAAATGAGAAGCCAGTATAAAATTAGATATTCATAGCCAATTTGATATACGATTTTGGAAAAGATTTTATTATCTAATATTTAAATTTACTGTTAAAATGGCTGGAATTCTTTTAAGTATAGTATTTTTGAAGAATATTCAAATAATCCAGAAAGTATCTTTGGAGAGATTTAATTTATACGATACAATAGTCATTTTCATATGTATTTAAATGTATATTTCCTGACTCTATACATGACTATGGTCTAGTGTTCAACAAAACTCAAACTTTTTCTAGACTTCTAAATCTTTATTCACCACCCCCACCCCCATTATTTTTAATTTGGCTAATGAAATAACTGCTGTGCTAAGATTTTCTTCTGAGTTTTATATCAGCAGAGAGTCTCTCTTGGTCCACATACATAATGTTATATTGTATACATTAAAATATATTTATAATAACAAACTCAAACTCATTTCCTTTGAGTCATCTGTATATTTCACTACACATCTCAGCTTTTGCCCTGCTGACATTAGTCAGAGATAATTCTCTGTTGGGGGAAGGTGGCAGCTATCCTGTGAATTGTAGAATGTTTACAACATTCCCTACCTATACTAGATACTGGTGGTAACCCCCACCAAGTTATCATGACCTCAAATATATTCAGATATTGCCAAATGTCACCCATGGAGCTAAATCACCCCCATCTGGGGACCACTGCCATGGGATCAACACTCAGAGTAAAAGTCACTGTTGAAAATCTTACAACCACAAATTCCTTACATGGGTCTGAGAATATCTTTCTTTTCCCTTTTCTTACAATGCAAATGTGTTGAGAATACTAAAAGAACATCTATGATGATCACACTCCTATCTAAACAATCCTAACCAAATTAAGATCATTTGAAAAGTGAACCTGTTTGAGTGAAGGAGGCTATCTATATAGATTTGTTGAGATAGATGACTATCTATAGATAGATGTCAACTGGTCTATATAGATTAATCTACAGAAATCTCTCTAGAAAGAGATTTGTCAAATGCTTATATCCTACATAATCATACCATGTATATGTTCTATTTAATATTCTCAGAATGAATAAATGTATACTGACTAAAAAGAAATTTACATATTCAGCTGAGGCAGAATGGCTCAGTCTATCACTCACTAGCCCTGTAGAGTGGAGAATAGGAAGTTGCACAGCACCCCTCTGCACTAAAGGCTGCATTATCTGATATGGTAGCCACAGTCAGATGGTACTATTTACATTTAAATTAATTAAAATTAAGCAAATTAGAATTCATTTAATTGAAATTTATAATAGTATCAGTTATACTAATATCACTTCTAATATAAAAGAGTCAAATAAGGCTAATGGCAACCATATAGGGCAGCAAAGATATACATCATTTCCAACATCATGAAAGTTCTATAGACATCACTGGCCTATAGCATTGTATGCAACTACTTACATAAATCACTTACTCATTCATGTAACAAACATTTCTTGAAACACTATGTGTCAGACATTGGATATTCTAGATATTGGGTATACTATTGTATATAAAACCAAGTCCTGTTCTCAAGACAACATAAAGACATAAAAGTATTTTTGATAATTGCTGTTAAAAGTAACAGAGCCTTTGTGTAGTATGTTTGGCCACGTATAGCACGGTGACTTCCAGACTCTTCCGCTAGTGTCATTGACCCACTAGCAGAGAAGTTTCTCTGTATAAGGTATATCAGACCCAGAGACCCATTGGAGATTGAAATGGTTGCAAATAGAATTTCCTTTTTTATTATTATTTTTTTTACAAAGAGTTTATTGTCAAATTGGTTTCCATATAACACCCAGTGCCCCTCCCCACAGTGCCCTCCTCCATG